>NC_084732.1:95020260-95070790 GCF_033978785.1 Entelurus aequoreus
TATTGCAAGGAATTTAGGGGTTTCACCATCTACGCTCCGTAATATCATCAAAGGGTTCAGAGAATCTGGAGAAATCACTGCACGTAAGCAGCTAAGCCCGTGACCTTCCATCCCTCAGGCTGTACTGCATCAACAAGCGACATCGGTGTGTAAAGGATATCACCACATTGGCCCCAGAACACTTCAGAAACCCACTGTCAGTAACTATAGTTGGTCGCTACATCTGTAAGTGCAAGTTAAAACTCTCCTATGCAAGGCGAAAACCGTTTATCAACAACACCCAGAAACGCCGTCGGCTTCGCTGGGCCTGAGCTCATCTAAGATGGACTGATGCAGAGTGGAAAAGTGTTCTGTGGTCTGACGAGTCCACATTTCAAATTGTTTTTGGAAACTGTGGACGTCTTGTCCTCCGGACCAATGAGGAAAAGAACCATCCGGATTGTTATAGGCGCAAAGTTGAAAAGCCAGCATCTGTGATGGTATGGGGGTGTATTAGAGGAGCCTATCTCAGCTGCATTCGGGTGGAAGGCGGGGTACACGCTGGACAAGTCGCCACCTCATCGCAGGGCCAAATATTTTTTGCAAATCAATAATTATAATAATGTGCCGTTGTCTAGTGCAGTGTTTTTCAACCTTTTTTTTGGTATGTAAAAGGTATCCATCCATCCATCCATTTTCTACCGCTTGTCCCTTTTGGGGTATGTAACGCTTAAACCAAAAATGAACAAAAGGCCAGTCCCGCTAGGAAAAAGCTATGCAAAGCAAAAGTAAAACTGAACTGGCTACAAAGTAAACAAAAACAGAATGCTGGACGGCAGCAAAAACTTACTGCGTGTGGAGCAGGGAGACGGCGTCCACAAAGTAATCCGTACATGACATGACAATCAACAGTGTCCCCACAAAGAAGGACAACTGAAATAGTCTTGATTGCGAAAACAAAGCAGGTGCGGGCAATAGCACTCAAAGGAAGGCAAAGTAAGGTCACCAAATTAACAGCGCAAGACAGAAACTAAAGCACTGCACACGGGAAACAACAACACACTCGAAATAAGGCATGACAACCTGGTGGAGTTTCATTTTTAAACCTTTTCTGCCAATGGTGTGCTTCCGTATTTTTTATAATGAAAAAAATGTGCCTTGGCTCAAAAAAGGTTGAAAAACACTGGTCTACCTAACTTGTAATGGTGGTTCTTTGGTCAAAATGTTGCATAGATGATGTTTTACAGATCATCTTCAAGTCACTTTCTGACAGTCACTTCGGTATGCGACGTTTTGTGGGCGGGTCTTATTTACTTCGACAGCGTCTTCTCCCCGTCATCTTTGTTGTAGCGGTGTAGCGTGCAAGGACGGCAGTGGAAGAAGTGTCAAAAGATGGCGCTAACTGTTTTAATGACATTCAGACTTTACTTCAATCAATAACGGAGCGGCATCTCCTCATCCGCCGGAAATGTGTACCGTGAAAAACTCTAATAACTAAAGTTCCTTGGGTGAATAATGTCAACTCACTACACCGGTATGTTTTAGCGCTTTCATGGCGAGTTTACTGACGGATATAAGTAAGAACTTTACACGACTTTATATTAGAAATGGCAACAACTGAGGATGAATGTCCCATAACAAGAAGATAGAGAAAAAGAAGAAGTTGATCGACTACGGCGTGCACATTTTTAGGACTTATGCAGATCCCAAATACAGATCAGCAGGTACCAGAAGGTAAGAAAAGTTGCTTTTGCATAATATTGTGAAACAAAATGCCAGATAATGTTTTACCGTATACACACACCATAATAATACTCCTATGCGGAAGCACATCAAACAGCGCAACCTACACTTATCTCTTACGTGTGACTGCCATCTACTGGTCACACTTATCATTTAACCATGCACCATATGAAATTGCTACAAGGTGGTTAAGCTCAACCAAACTTATTCCTTACATTAGGCGCACCGGGTTATAAGGCGCACTGTCGAGTTTTGAGGAAAAAAAAAAGATTTTAAGTGCGCCTTATAGTCTGTAAAATAAGTTTATCATCTTTGAAATCCCCCCCAAAAAGACGTATGTTCTTGTCTCTCATGATTGTGAACAATAGGCAAAATTCCCCCAAAAACCTGCACTTCCCCTTTAAGTCTGAATTTATTAGTGATATCAATCATTTTGAGCTTGACTGTTTTTTACTTTTGAGCCTAGATTTTTGAGTATTTTTAAAATGCCAACCCTTGAGCCAATTATCAATTATTATATTTATTTACTATTATTATTTAAATTCATGTACACATTTTATTAAATGATTGTATTCATTTATTTAAATTATTATTTAAAGTCGTTTGACAGGTTCTGCTGGCTTGGAAATATTTTTTTCCGGTTTATTTGGGTAAGCACTCCATTCGTGTTGAAATAGCATGGCTCCAAATTCCACATTTTGCAGCTTCGAGTCACTTTCACCCCACTCTGCCGACGTCCGTCTGCTCCAACGTCTCACTCTTCCTTCGTGTTGGCTTCTAGAGGCGGTAGTTCATCCTCAGTATATTCAGACTCAAAAAGGCAAGGTTGTGAATCCTCATTTTTTTCCAAAAATAGTTGTCTTTGTCATACGTTACAGAATCTGCCGTGGTTTGAAGTTGTTTTTAGAGGGCTATTTAAATTATTATTTAAAATAATCAATATAAAGCGCGACTCACTCAATGGACAGTTATCTGTTTGGTTCCGCTGCCGGGAAACATTTTTTCCAGTTTATTTGGGTAAGCACTCCATTCGTGTCGAAATAGCATGGCTCCAAATTCCACATTTTGCAGCTTCTAGTTACTTTCACCTCACTCTGCCGGCGTCCGTCTGCTCCAACGTCTCACTCTTCCTTCGTGCTGGCTTCTAGAGGCGGTAGTTCATCCTCAGTATATTCAGACTCAAAAAGGCAAGGTTGTGAATCCTCATTTTTTTCCAAAAATAGTCTTCTTTGTCATACGTTACTGAATCTGCCGTGATTTTTAGTTGTTTTTAGCGGGCATCTTCCAAGCGTTCATCAATAAAAAGACACGTGTGTTCTTGTCTCTCATGATTGTGAACGATAGGCAAAATTCCCCCAAAAACCTGCACTTCCCCTTTAAGTCACAATTTATCAGTGACATCAATAATTTTGAGCTTGACTGTTTTTTTACTTTTGAGCCCATTTTTCTGAGTATTTTTGTAAAGTCAAGCCTTGAGCCAATTATCTATTATTATATTTATTCATTATTATTATTTAAATTCATGTATACATTTTATGAAATAATTGTATTAATTTATTTAAATTATCAATTAAACTCGATGGACAGTTTTCTGTGTGGTTTTGCTGGCTGGGTAGATTTTTTCCGGTTTATTTGGGAAAGCATTCCATTCATATCGAAATAGCAAAGCTCCAAATTCCACATTTTGCAGCTTCGAGTCACTTTCAATCAATCAATTAATCAATCAATGTTTATTTATATAGCCCTAAATCACTAGTGTCTCAACGGGCTGCACAAGCCACAACGACATCCGCAGTACAGAGCCCACATAAGGGCAAGGAAAAACTCACAACCCCAATGGGACGTCGATTCCCCACTCTGCCGACGTCCGTCTGCTCCAACATCTCACTCTTCCTTCGTGCTGGCTTCTAGAGGCGGTAGTTCATCCTCAGTATATTCAGACTCAAAAAGGCAAGGTTGTGAATCCTCATTTTTTTCCAAAAATAGTCTTCTTTGTCATACGTTACTGAATCTGCCGTGATTTTAAGTCGTTTTTAGCGGGCATCTTCCAAGCGTTCATCAATAAAAAGACACGTGTGTTCTTGTCTCTCATGATTGTGAACGATAGGCAAAATTCCCCCAAAAACCTGCACTTCCCCTTTAAGTCACAATTTATCAGTGACATCAATAATTTTGAGCTTGACTGTTTTTTTACTTTTGAGCCCATTTTTCTGAGTATTTTTGTAAAGTCAAGCCTTGAGCCAATTATCTATTATTATATTTATTCATTATTATTATTTAAATTCATGTATACATTTTATGAAATAATTGTATTAATTTATTTAAATTATCAATTAAACTCGATGGACAGTTTTCTGTGTGGTTTTGCTGGCTGGGTAGATTTTTTCCGGTTTATTTGGGAAAGCATTCCATTCATATCGAAATAGCAAAGCTCCAAATTCCACATTTTGCAGCTTCGAGTCACTTTCAATCAATCAATTAATCAATCAATGTTTATTTATATAGCCCTAAATCACTAGTGTCTCAACGGGCTGCACAAGCCACAACGACATCCGCAGTACAGAGCCCACATAAGGGCAAGGAAAAACTCACAACCCCAATGGGACGTCGATTCCCCACTCTGCCGACGTCCGTCTGCTCCAACGTCTCACTCTTCCTTCGTGCCGGCTTCTAGAGGCGGTAGTTCATCCTCTGTATATTCAGACTCAAAAAGGCAAGGTTGTGAATCCTCATTTTTTTCCAAAAATAGTCGTCTTTGTCATACGTTACAGAATCTGCCATGATTTGAAGTTGTTTTTAGAGGGCTATTTAAATTATTAATTAAAATAATCAATATAAAGCGTGACTCACCCGATGGACAGTTATCTGTTTGGTTCCGCTGGCCGGGAAACATTTTTTCCGGTTTATTTGGGTAAGCACTCCATTCGTGTCGAAATAGCATGGCTCCAAATTCCGCACTTTGCAGCTTCGAGTCACTTTCACCTCACTCTGCCGGCATCCGTCTGCTCCAACGTCTCACTCTTCCTTCGTGCTGGCTTCTGGAGGCGGCAGTTCATCCTCAGTATATTCAGACTCAAAAAGGCAAGGTTGTGAATCCTCATTTTTTTCCAAAAATAGTCTTCTTTGTCATACGTTACTGAATCTGCCGTGATTTTAAGTCGTTTTTAGCGGGCATCTTCCAAGCGTTCATCAATAAAAAGACACGTGTGTTCTTGTCTCTCATGATTGTGAACGATAGGCAAAATTCCCCCAAAAACCTGCACTTCCCCTTTAAGTCACAATTTATCAGTGACATCAATAATTTTGAGCTTGACTGTTTTTTTACTTTTGAGCCCATTTTTCTGAGTATTTTTGTAAAGTCAAGCCTTGAGCCAATTATCTATTATTATATTTATTCATTATTATTATTTAAATTCATGTATACATTTTATGAAATAATTGTATTAATTTATTTAAATTATCAATTAAACTCGATGGACAGTTTTCTGTGTGGTTTTGCTGGCTGGGTAGATTTTTTCCGGTTTATTTGGGAAAGCATTCCATTCATATCGAAATAGCAAAGCTCCAAATTCCACATTTTGCAGCTTCGAGTCACTTTCAATCAATCAATTAATCAATCAATGTTTATTTATATAGCCCTAAATCACTAGTGTCTCAACGGGCTGCACAAGCCACAACGACATCCGCAGTACAGAGCCCACATAAGGGCAAGGAAAAACTCACAACCCCAATGGGACGTCGATTCCCCACTCTGCCGACGTCCGTCTGCTCCAACGTCTCACTCTTCCTTCGTGCCGGCTTCTAGAGGCGGTAGTTCATCCTCTGTATATTCAGACTCAAAAAGGCAAGGTTGTGAATCCTCATTTTTTTCCAAAAATAGTCGTCTTTGTCATACGTTACAGAATCTGCCATGATTTGAAGTTGTTTTTAGAGGGCTATTTAAATTATTAATTAAAATAATCAATATAAAGCGTGACTCACCCGATGGACAGTTATCTGTTTGGTTCCGCTGGCCGGGAAACATTTTTTCCGGTTTATTTGGGTAAGCACTCCATTCGTGTCGAAATAGCATGGCTCCAAATTCCGCACTTTGCAGCTTCGAGTCACTTTCACCTCACTCTGCCGGCGTCCGTCTGCTCCAACGTCTCACTCTTCCTTCGTGCTGGCTTCTGGAGGCGGCAGTTCATCCTCAGTATATTCAGACTCAAAAAGGCAAGGTTGTGAATCCTCATTTTTTTCCAAAAATAGTCTTCTTTGTCATACGTTACTGAATCTGCCGTGATTTTAAGTCGTTTTTAGCGGGCATCTTCCAAGCGTTCATCAATAAAAAGACACGTGTGTTCTTGTCTCTCATGATTGTGAACGATAGGCAAAATTCCCCCAAAAACCTGCACTTCCCCTTTAAGTCACAATTTATCAAAGACATCAATTATTTTGAGCTTGACTGTTTTTTTTTTACTTTTGAGCCCATTTTTCTGAGTATTTTTGTAAAGTCAAGCCTTGAGCCAATTATCAATTATTATATTTATTCATTATTATTATTTAAATTCATGTATACATTTTATGAAATAATTGTATTGTATGGCTCCAAATTCCACATTTTGCAGCTTCGAGTCACTTTCAATCAATCAATCAATCAATCGATGTTTATATATATAGCCCTAAATCACAAGTGTCTCAAAGGGCTGCACAAGCCACAACGACATCCGCAGTACAGAGCCCACATAAGGGCAAGGAAAAACTCACAACCCCAATGGGACGTCGATTCCCCACTCTGCCGACGTCCGTCTGCTCCAACATCTCACTCTTCCTTCGTGCTGGCTTCTAGAGGCGGTAGTTCATCCTCAGTATATTCAGACTCAAAAAGGCAAGGTTGTGAATCCTCATTTTTTTCCAAAAATAGTCTTCTTTGTCATACGTTACTGAATCTGCCGTGGTTTGAAGTTGTTTTTAGAGGGCTATTTAAATTATTAATTAAAATAATAAATATAAAGCGTGACTCACCCGATGGACAGTTATCTGTTTGGTTCCGCTGGCCGGGAAACATTTTTTTCCGGTTTATTTGGGTAAGCACTCCATTCGTGTCGAAATAGCATGGCTCCAAATTCCGCATTTTGCAGCTTCGAGTCACTTTCACCTCACTCTGCCGGCGTCCGTCTGCTCCAACGTCTCACTCTTCCTTCGTGTTGGCTTCTAGAGCCGGTAGTTCATCCTCAGTATATTCAGACTCAAAAAGGCAAGGTTGTGAATCCTCGTTTTTTTCCCCAAAAATAGTCGTCTTTGTCATACGTTACAGAATCTGCCATGATTTGAAGTTGTTTTTAGAGGGCTATTTAAATTATTAATTAAAATAATCAATATAAAGCGTGACTCACCCGATGTACAGTTATCTGTTTGGTTCCGCTGGCCGGGAAACATTTTTTCCAGTTTATTTGGGTAAGCACTCCATTCGTGTCGAAATAGCATGGCTCCAAATTCCGCATTTTGCAGCTTCGAGTCACTTTCACCTCACTCTGCCGGCGTCCGTCTGCTCCAACGTCTCACTCTTCCTTCGTGTTGGCTTCTAGAGGCGGTAGTTCATCCTCAGTATATTCAGACTCAAAAAGGCAAGGTTGTGAATCCTCGTTTTTTCCCCAAAAAATAGTCGTCTTTGTCATACGTTACAGAATCTGCCATGATTTGAAGTTGTTTTTAGAGGGCTATTTAAATTATTAATTAAAATAATCAATATAAAGCGTGACTCCCCCGATGGACAGTTATCTGTTTGGTTCCGCTGGCCGGGAAACATTTTTTCCGGTTTATTTGGGTAAGCACTCCATTCGTGTCGAAATAGCATGGCTCCAAATTCCACATTTTGCAGCTTTGAGTCACTTCCACCCCACTCTGCCGACGTCCGTCTGCTCCAACGTCTCACTCTTCCTTCGTGCTGGCTTCTAGAGGCGGTAGTTCATCCTCAGTATATTCAGACTCAAAAAGGCAAGTGTGGAGGTCTTGCGCCTCCGGGTTCTTTGGACCACCAATAACTGACAGGACAGCGGTTTCCATGTCTCTGAACAATGATTTATTTTGCAATAAATGTCTGTCGTTATGCTTTTCAGCCATAAGTCTTGCCAGTTCTCGCTCTCGCTTTTGCTCGTGCTCCAACCCCCTTCTCCGTCCCCGCTGCTGCCTTTAACAGAGCGACAGGTGATTAGATAAACGCGCCCAGCTGGGCCATCCCCGCACCTGTCGCTGATCTCGAAGCCCGTCCTGGCACACCGCGCTTCGCTGCAGGTCTGCAGCCCCCCCCACAGCAAGGTTGTGAATCCTCATTTTTTTTCCAAAAATAGTCGTCTTTGTCATACGTTACTGAATCTGCCGTGGTTTGAAGTTGTTTTTAGAGGGCTATTTAAATTGTTAATTAAAATAATCAATATAATGCGTGACTCAGTCGATCGACAGTTGTCTGTTTGGTTCTGCTGGCCGGGAAACATTTTTCACGGTTTATTTGGGTAAGCACTCACTCTTCCTTCGTGCTGGCTTCTAGAGGCGGTAGTTCATCCTCAGTATATTCAGACTCAAAAAGGCAAGGTTGTGAATCCTCATTTTTTCCAAAAAATAGTCATCTTTGTCGTAAGTTACTGAATCTGGCGGGATTTTAAGTAGTTTTTAGTGGGCATCTTCCAAGCGTTCATCAAAAAAAAAGACTCTCATGATTGTGAACGATAGGCAAAATCCCCCCCAAAAACGTGCACTTCCCTTTTAAGTCACAATTTATCAGTGATATCAATCATTTTGAGCTTGACTGTTTTGTTGACAGATTTTTGAGTATGTTTGTAAAGTCAAGCCTTGAGCCAATGATCAAATGGCCAGAGAAAAGGATGCATATTTATATTCCAAAGGTGAACCTCCCAGTCACAAGGACAAACCCAGCAAAGAGGGGGAAAAAAACACGTCTTTAGCAAAAAATAAATAAATAAAGAGAGGAGATGCCATCATCTCCACTCACAAAAAGCCTGGAGATTGAAGCTGCCAGCGTTCCTCCCTCGTGATCTTATCTCGATTGTTCTTTATCTTTTTGTTTACCGCCGACGCAGATGAGGACGTGCGTTAAATCTCTCTTAAGTCTCCGGTTTGTGCGCCCTGGCCCTTTTTTTTTTTTTCAAATGTATTTTATTAGACGAGACAAAGCTGTTCTCGCTCCTTCTTTAGGGTCGTAAAGTAATCTGTGCCGCAGTTAGCGCACACACTGGTACGTACGGCCGCCGACACACGCGGGAACTGAAGCAATCGTTTCAGGTCTCCCAGGCCTCGCTAAGCGTCTGTAAATCAGCCGCCATGCGGCACTGAGTTTTATTCCCCTCTCGCTCTGTTTGGATGTTGGCTTATGACCCGTAGGCAGGAGGTTATTTATTGCTTTTGTCGCGGCTTCTGTTGACTCCCAGCCACTCATCTATGCTGGGAGGCTAATAGAGAGCGAACGCCATAGAGAGGATCTGCAGGAAGTGCACGTCGGCGGTCTCTCCACGCTCCATATCTCAATGAAAGCCCCGAGTCGATAGCTTCCATCCGTCCGTCTTCTGGCGCTTATCCGAAGTCGGGTCGCGCAGAAGCCCGGATTTCCCTACAGGAGACATACCGTATTTTTCAGACTATAAGGCGCACTTATAATCCTCAAAACTCGACAGATTTTTTTCATACGGAATAATTCGGGTTGTGCTTACCGACCTCGAAGCTATTTTATTTTGGTACGTGGTGAAATGATAAGTGTGACCAGTAGATGGCAGTCAAACATACGAGATACGTGCAAGCTGCAATATGACCCAAGTAAAGAACGCCAACATTTTATGTGTTCCATTGAAAATATAGAACATTACACACGGCGCTCAAAAATCTACCAAAATGTTTTAGTACGACTTTGGTAAGCTATGAAGCCGCACCGCTGTCATGGCGGTGTTGCAGCTTGCTTGGAGGTTTGTTCTCCCAGGATGCAAACGGACGACTCCGGACAGGACTTGCAGGTAGGAACATGATTTCATTTTAAGAAACACTCAACAAGGTACAAAACAGAAAACAACCCGAAGGCAAGCGTGCCTATCGCACGCGGAAGCTAAGGCAAAAACTACTTGAAACTATAGACATGAACCTCACGAAACTGTGGCATGAAACAAACACGAAACTGTGGCATGAAACCAATAGCATTAACTATGGCATACAAAAAACACGAAACTGTGGCATGAAACCAATAGCATTAACTATGGCATAGAGCAAACACGAAACTGTGGCATGAAACCAATAGCATTAACTATGGCATAGAACAAACACGAAACTGTGGCATGAAACCAATAGCATTACCCATGGCATAGAACAAACACGGACTGTGGCATGAAACCAATACGAAACTGTGGCATGAAACAACTAAGACTTACGTAGTCCAGGCATGAGGCAAACAACTAATGACGCCAGAACGACTGACTGGCAAAGTCAGGCTTAAATAGTCCTCTGATTAGCAGCAGGTGCGTGTCCCGAACACCATAGGCAGGTGAAAATCATAAGTAGCTATGATAACTAAAACAAACTCAGGTGTCTAACAGGAACTAAAAAAGTCCAAAACTAACAGCACATAACAAAAACATGATCCGGACCACGGATCATGACAACCGCTTGATGGATTGTACTGTGCTTCAACATAGGAGTATTATTATGGTGTGTGTATTAAGGTAAGACATATTATCTGGCGTTTTGTTTCACAATATTATGCAAAAGCAACGTTTCTGACCTTCTGGTACCTGCTGATCTGTATTTGGGATCTGCATAAGTCCTGAAAATTTGCGCGCATCCGCATTTGTAGTCTGTGGCGAAACCGTAGTCGATAAGCTTCTTTTTTTACTCTATTTTCTTGTTATGGGACATTCATCCTCCGCTGTTGCCATTTCTAATATAAAGTAGTGTCAAGTTCTTACTTATATCCGTCAGTAAACTCGCCATGAAAGCCCTAAAACATACCGGTGTAGTGAGTTTACATTATTCACCCAAGGAACTTTAGTTATTAGAATTCCGGTCGGACGGTTTTTCACAGGACACATTTCCGGCGTTGTTTTTGCACTAGTGAGCCACGGATGAGAAGATGCTGCTTTTTGAAACTTTCCGATATTACATTTTAAAGCATTTATCGGCCGATAATATCCGCAGTCTGATATTTTCGGACATCTCTACTAAAACAGTGGTATTGTTTTTCCATTCCATTGCATATATTCAATTTTTTATATACTGTAAAAAAAAACCCCCCACTGCTTTTCCTGTAAAATTCTGGTGAGTGAGCTGCCAGTTTTTAAAGTTAAATTTAAATTTTTTTTTTGCAACTTATGTAAAACAATATATTGTTAATGCATTATATATACGTATACGTGTATATTCATATATATTTTATTGTTACAAGCAGCCCTCTGAGGGCAACCATAACTGCGATGTGGCCCTCGATGAAAACGAGTTTGACACCCCTTCTCTACATCAAAAATATGATTTTTTTCTGAGTAGCTGGACAGGACAGATCAGAAAAGAAAAAAAATAATTTTTTTATCGATTTATAGTTGTTACAAATACACTGCAAAAACTAAATTCTGAGTAAGATTAAATATCTCAAATAAGGGTGATATTTGCTTATTTTCTGTCTGATTAGATTATTATTCTCACTAATAATACATTATATATATATATATATATATATATATATATATATATGTATATATATATATATATATATATATTGCCATTATATATATATATATATATATATATATATATATATATATATATATATATATATATATATATATATATATATATATATATATATATATATATATATATATATATATATATATATATATATATATAATACAGCCATCAGACTGTATAATGCATATGTTCCTTGACTGCACTTAAATGTAGAGTATATGTAGTATATGTAGAATATATTTATATTATTTATATATTATATATTATATATATATTATGTTATATATATTATATTATTTATTATTATTCTTGTCTATTGTGAGCGAACTGTGGTGCTGAATTTCCCCCAGGGATCAATAAAGTACTTTCTATTCTATTCTATTCTAAGCAGATTTTATGTTAGAGTGTTTTACTTGTTTTAAGGGTTTTGCTCCTAAATGATCTCAGTAAGATATTACAGCTTGTTGCTGAGATTTGATGACCTATATTGAGTAAAACATGCTTGAAACTAGAATATCAACTGTTGCAAAGCTGTGTCATCAACACTCACAAGTATAAAACTACTTTTTTAAAGTAATAATTTCTTATTTCAAGCATGAAATAAAAAAAATCATGATGCCGAGCGCATATCATTACGTCAAGATAATGGCACTAGCATTTACTTCATTTAAGAATATTTTTCAACATATTGAGCAAAAAGGTCGCAGTTTTTTTTCTACCAAGAAAAGTGCACTTGTTATTACTGAGAATATACTTATTTTAAGGTATTTTTGGGTTCATTGAGGTTAGCTAATTTTACTTGTTTTGGAAAGTCTTGACTATGCCAAATTTTCTTGTTCTATTGGCAGATAATTTTGCTTACCGTATTTCCTTGAATTGGCGCCGGGAATATGGTATTCGCATGCCTAGCATTACAGCCGGGTCAAACTCGTTTCGCAAAATAATTAGCCCATGCTTGGCACTTCCGCCGGGTCAAATATGAGTCATTAAATGACTCCCGCCTCTTGGTGGTAGAGGGCGCTAGTGATCGTTCTTGCGACTGCTGGTACTGCAGAAGACCCGTGCAGCAGAAGAAGACAACCGGCAGCAAGAGTGCGCAGCCATTGTTTGCTTGGACTTTTACCATGGAGTATTACATATCTAAAATAAAACAGTTTTCTAAACTGGACTTTCAATTGAAGCAGGAGGTAATACTTAAAAGGAAGATCTCTATCGAGACAGAGAGACTTTTAAAACTGAAGACAGATAAGGAAGACTTCTATATCGATGCTTTTCTTCAAAAGGAGCTGGCATGGACTCATTTATACCTAAAGGTAAGACAATAATAAATTTTTTTTTTTATTAAATGTGCTTTTCATGATAAGGTAAGCGCCGGAGTGAGAAGAGGTTTTAAAATAATTAGCGCATGCTTGGCCCTCCCGCAGGCTTCTGGTAAGCGCCGGAGTGACAGGAGGTTTTAAATTAATTAGCGCCCCTGCGGCTATTCAAGGAAATACGGTAGTTCAAATAAAATACCCCTAATTTTAGTTTTTTTTTGTTTTTGTTTTTGAACACTGACTTTTTGCAGTGTAAGAATCGCGAATTATCTGAACATTTTTGACACCCCTAATATCAGCCCTTGACCCTATGATCAGGGTCGGACCATGGCTAATTCCCACTGATATAGTATCAGATCAATACCGGTATGGGCCAAAACTCCAATATCGGTGTGGGACAAGAAGTGACAAAGTTGTATCGGGACGCGACTAAAAAAAAGCGAAGAGCGTGGCTCAGCGGGCTGCTGTCAGAAAGGTTAACACGTTCCCACATGCCTTCAGCGCCTGTCATGGATACAACACACACACTCCGGGAGCAACCAAGCTGCCTTCTTTCTTTCTGCCAGCACACGTTCTCTTGGCAATTATGGCGGCGAAGAAAAGTAAGTGAATCCAACTTGCACCTTTTCCCCCCTCCGGAGTGACAAAGACAAACTAGCTTCAGTTCCTGGGAAGAGAAAGCCTTCCACATTTATTTGCTAATTCCTGCGAGCATCCGATCATAAAACGTGAGAGGGTAGTCAATCTGGTGCCAGATTTAAAAAAAAAAAAATAAAAAAAAAAAAATAAAAAAAAAGTATTATCTCTCCTCCGTATGTTAGTGATGATGTTTTATTCATGATTGTCTCAGTTGAATTCATCCATAGCTGCTCCGGTCCAAAGTTCCTGCTTCTGACACAACCCAAATTAAAATGATACAATAATAAGGCAACTGACTTTGCAGGCCGTTTGAATTTAGTTGAGTTTTTTTTTTTTTTTTTTTTTAGCGTGCTGTGTTGCATGCTGGAGTGGTTGTCTGAGCGCTCACCTTTGACCTTTCATGGGTCTTTGCTGTCTGGGTAATGCAGACTGGTAGGGGCGTTGATTGTACAACAACTCGCAATTTGATTCCGTTTGGATTGTTGGGGTGACGATTTTGATTCGGAACCCATTCTTACTTTAAACCGACTCTGGCATTATATATATATATATATATATATATATATATATATATATATATATATACATATATATATATATATATATATATATATATATATATATATATATATATATATATATATATATATATATATATATATATATATATATATATATATATATATATATATATATATATATATATATATATATATATATATATATATATATATATACACATATATATATATAGTGTAATAGTGTAAAAATTTTTTGCTGCTTTAAAAAGCAAGACTCACTTCTGGTAAATCAAGACTGACGCTATCGATCCTGTCTCAGAAGCAGCCAATGAGGTGTCAAGTTTGAAGTCACATGACACTGGTCTTACAAAACAGCATAATAAAGGCAGTTAACTGGGCTACCTGGGCATAATACAACATATTAAACACTTCAATGCGACTACAGAAAGTATTCCAATGGTTAGAATCTGCACTTTTTTCAAAACACAGACTTTTTAAACACACGCATTTTGCTAACAATTATTTTCCGTATTAATCTTTTTTTTTTAAATTTATTATCAATTAATTATTGTCTGCATAATTTAATAAAAAAAAAAATTAAAACACAACATTTTCATTTTCATAAATTTTGTAAACTCCATACTCGCAGGATAAGAAACACTTATATGGACCTCAACAAAGTGTTTTAAATGTAGAAAAAAAATCATAATATGGCCCTTCTAAAACATTCACTAGTTAATACATGGGATCTCACCAATCGGCATGTGACTGGTCAGGATAAAAAAACCCTCAACACCTGCAGTATCGCATCCGGTTCAACGTGTGCCGCGGCTTATCAGTCACCAAACAGGGCTTGACTCTGCAAATGAATGATTCCCTTCCACTTATTTTCCTTCCATTCTACTGAATTTGTCACACGGCTCTATTCAAAAGCCCCGGCTTAATGCGGAGTGATTTGCCTTTGCATCACTAAAATGGCAGCCCGGGCGGGAAAAGCTGCGCTAATAAGAACCTCGCCAAGAAGCTTAGGTTATCTCCTATCGTTTGAGGTAACTTACTGCATATTTAGGAACATGACTCATTGTTCAACACGCTCTATTCTCTGCAGATTTGTGCGACTAAACTTTGTTTGCTGCCATGTCTTCAAACGTTTATAAACCCTCCACATCGACCTATATTGAAAATATCATTTTCAAACTTACACTGCAAAAAGTCAGTGTTCAAAAACAAGAAAAAAAATACAAAAATGAGGGGTATTTTACTTGAACTAAGGAAAATTATCTGCCAATTGAACAAGAAAATTTGGCTTGTCAAGACTTTCCAAAACAAGTCAAATTAGCTAACCTCAATGAACCCGAAAATACCTTAAAATAAGTATATTCTCAGTAATAACAAGTGCACTTTTCTTGGTAGAAAAAAAACTGAGACCTTTTTGCTCAATATGTTGAAAAATATTCTTAAATTAATTAAATGCTAGTGCCATTATCTTGACATAATGTTTATCGCTCGGCATTACATTTAGTTTTACTAAAAACTCAATCAATCAATCAATGTTTATTTATATAGCCCTAAATCACAAGTGTCTCAAAGGGCTGCACAAGCCACAACGACATCCTCGGTACAGAGCACACATACGGGCAAGGAAAAACTCACCCCAGTGGGACGTCGATGTGAATGACTATGAGAAACCTTGGAGAGGACCGCATATGTGGGTAAAACTAATTTATTGTTCTTAATGGAAAGGCATATGGTCGAAAAATGCCTTTTTCCATCGATAACATGACATCATCGCGCCAAGTGCGTGCTCTTTCAGTCAATTACTATGTGAAAAAAAAAATATACATACATACATACATACATACATATATATATATATATATATATATATAATTTTTATATATATGTGTATATATGTATATCTGTGTATGTACAGTATATATGCATATATATATATATATATATATATATATATATATATATATATATATATATATATATATATATATATATATATATATATATATATATATATATATATATATATATATATATATATATATATATATATATAATATTTATGTATATGTGTATATATGTATATCTGTGTATGTACAGTATATATGCATATATATATATATATATATATATATATATATATATATATATACATATATATATATATATATATATATATATATATATATATATATATATAATATTTATGTATATGTGTATATATGTATATGTGTATATATGTATATCTGTGTATGTACAGTATATATGCATATATATATATATATATATATATATATATATATATATATATATATATATATATATATATATATATATATATATATATATATATATATATATAATATGCACATATATATATATATATATATATATATATATATACATACATACATACATACATACATACATATATATATATATATATATATATATATATGTATGTATGTATGTATGTATGTATGTATGTATATATATATATGTATATATATATATATATATGTATGTATGTATGTATGTATGTATGTATGTATGTATGTATGTATGTATGTGTGTATATATATATATATATATATATATATATATATATATATATATATATATATATATATATATATATATATATATATATATAAACATACAGCCCGGCCCCCAGCTACATTTTTTTTAAATTATAATTTTGAAGAATTTACCTGAATGTGCATGAACTATTTCTGTTCAAAATAGTTTGGAATGTCACATGTTAAATGTTTAAATATCAACTGTCACATGTTAAATGTTTAAATATCAACTGTCCGTTTGCTGGACTTTTCTCTTGTTTCATTGAAAATAAAACAGCAAAGTCCATTTGGCTGTCATCTGAGATGAGACACAATTGTGTCAAAGTCATGATTTTTTTTATTTCACGCTTGAAATAAGAAATTATTAGTTTTATACTTGTGAGTGTTGATGACACAGCATTGCAACAGTTGATATTCTAGTTTCAAGCATGTTTTACTCAATATAGGTCATCACATATCAGCAACGAGCTGTAATATCTTACTGAGAGAATTTAGGACCAAAATGCTTAAAACAAGTAAAACACTCTAACATAAAATCTGCTTAGTGAGAAGAATTATCTTATCAGACAGAAAATAAGCAAATATCACCCTTATTTGAGATATTTCATCTTAGATTTCAGTTTTTGCAGTGTATCAGCTTCAGGCTGTTTTTTTTTTGACCAGCAGATGGAGCTGTGTGCTTTGGGGTGCGCACACAGAGCAGAAAGGCAGGGGGGGAGGGAGGGAGGGGGGGGGCGCAGATTGCTGATACTGAGGCCACTTGTGTGCATCAATTTTGATGATGAATGCCGCAGTGTGGTTGTTTCTTATCCGGGCTGTCGGAGACGGGTGACGGACCGCGGGGTGAAATCCGAGTGATACATGTCGGAATGTCTCAAGACCTCTCGTGTTTGTTTGCAACGAAGAACTGACCTGGTTTTCAACTGAGAGAGGAGCACCTTTTCAACGTGTGCTGTCAAATACATTATGCAGAGCTCTTCTCTTAGTGGAAGTCAAAGACGTCTCCTTTTGCTGCACCGCAGAAGCGACATGCGACTAATGTGACAGAGAATTCCCAGCACCGCCGAGGCTGCCAGCTGGTCAGAAAGTTGAATTCAACTAAAGCCGAGGCATTTTTTTACTGTAGTTTTCATTTAGCTAGATCCCTATCGTACTAAAACCGAAACATGTCTCAGTCTAAAACTGAAACATACTAAAACCGGGGTGTATGTAAACCAAGGTACGTCTGTACTGCGTCAATATCGTGATAGCTTTGGTCACGATAACCGTGGTGTGTAAATTACATTTCGTTAGATCCCGGTGTGTTTAATCGTACTAAAACCGAAACATGTCTCGGTCTAAAACTGAAACATACTAAAACCGGGGGCGTATACAAACCAAGGTACGTCTGTATTGCGTCAATATCGTGGTAGCTTTAGTCACGATAACTATGTTGTGTAATTTTCTCTTCGTTAGATCCCTGTGTGTTCAATCGTACTAAAACCGAAACGTGTCGGTCTAAAACTGAAACATACTAAAACCGGGGCGTATTTTCATTTCAATAGGTCCCGATGGGTTTAATCGTACTAAAACCGAAATTTTTCGGTGTGTGTATAAGTACTTCCGGAGCACAGTCAACATTATCGTGATAGCTTTGGTGTTGATAACCGGGGTGTGTAATTTTCATTTCGCTAGATCTCTGTGTCTTGAATCGTACTAAAACTAACTGAAACATACTAAAACCGGGGCGTATGTAAACCAAAGTACGTCCGTATTGCGTCAATATTGTGATAGCTTTGGTCACGATAACCGTGGTGTGTACTTTTCACTTCGTTAGATCCCTGTTTGTTTAATCGTACTAAAACCGAAACATGTGTCGGTCTAAAACTGAAACATACGAAAACCGGGGCGTATGGAAAGCAAGGTACGTCTGTATTGTGTCAATATTGTGATAGCTTTGGTCACGATGACCGTGGTGTGTAATTTCCAATTGTCGGTCTAAAACTGAAACATACGAAAACCGGGGCGTATGTAAACCGAGGTACGTCTGTATTGCGTCAATATCGTGATAGCTTTGATCACGATAACCGTGGTGTGTAATTTTCATTTTGTTAAATCCCAGTGTGTTTAATGGTACTAAAACTGAAACATGTGTCGGTCTAAAACTGAAACATACTAAAACCGGGGTGTATGTAAACCAAGGTACGTCTGTATTGCGTCAATATCGTGATAGCTTAGGTCACGACAACCGTGGTGTGTAATTTTCATTTGTCGGTCTAAAACTGAAACATACTAAAACCGGGGTGTATGTAAACCAAGGTATGTCTGTATTGCATCAATATGGTGATAGTTTTGGCCATAATAACCGTGGTGTGTAATTTTCATTTCGCTGGATCCCGGTGTGTTTAATCGTACTAAAACCGAAACATACTAAAACAGGGGGGTATGTAAGCCAAGGTACGTCTGTATTGCGTCAATATCGTGCTAGCTTTGGTCAAGATTACCGTGTTGTGTAATTTTCACTTCGTTAGATCCCTGTGTGTTTAATCGTACTAAAACCGAAACATGTGTCGGTCTAAAACTGAAACATACTAAAACCGGGGCGATACGTCTGTATTGCGTCAATATCGTGATAGCTTTGGTCACGATAACCGTGTTGTGTAAATTTAATTTTGTTATATCCCGGTGTGTTTAATCGTACTAAAACCGAAACATGTGTCGGTCTAAAAATGAAACATACTAAAACCGGGGCGTAAGTAAACCGAGGTACGTCTGTATTGCGTCAATATCATGATAGCTTTGGTCACGATAACCGTGGTGTGTAATTTTCATTTCGCTGGATCCCTGTGTGTTTAATCGCACTAAAACCGAAACGTACTAAAACCGAAACATACTAAAACAGGGGAGTGTGTAAACAAAGGTACGTCTGTATTGTGTCAATATCGTGATAGCTTTGGTCAAGATTACCGTGTTGTGTAATTTTCACTTCGTTAGATCTCTGTGTGTTCAATCGTACTAAAACCGAAACGTGTCGGTCTAAATCTGAAACATACTAAAACTGGGGCGTATGTAAACCAAGGAACGTCTGTATTGCATCTATATCGTGATAGTGATAGTGGTGTGTAATTTACCGGTGTGTTTAATCATACTAAAACCGAACCATGTGTCGGTCTAAAACTGAAACATACTAAAACTGGGGCGTATGTAAACCAAGGAACGTCTGTATTGCATCTATATCGTGATAGTGATAGTGGTGTGTAATTTACCGGTGTGTTTAATCATACTAAAACCGAAACATGTGTCGGTCTAAAACTGACAGATACTAAAACCAGGGCGTATGTAAACCAAGGTACGTCTGTATTGCATGAATATCGTGATAGCTTTGGTCCTGATAACCGTGGTGTGTACTTTTCACTTCGTTAGATCCCTGTTTGTTTAATTGTACTAAAACTGAAACATGTGTCTGTCTAAGACTGAAACATACTAAAACCGGGGCGTATGTAAACCAAGGTACGCCTGTATTGCGTCAATATCGTGATAGCTTTGGTCACGACAACTGTGGTGTGTCATTTTCATTTCGCTAGATTCCCATGTGTTTAATCGTACTAAAACCGAAACATGTGTCGGTCTAAAACGGAAACATATTAAAACTGGGGCATGTGTAAACCAAGGTACGTCTGTATTGCGTCAATATCGTGATAGTGATAGTGGTGTGTAATTTACCGGCGTGTTTAATCATACTAAAACCGAAACATGTGTCGGTCTTAACCCGAATCATACTAAAACCGGGGCGTATGTAAACCAAGTTGCGTCTGTATTGCGTCAATATCCTGATAGCTTTGGTCACGACAACTGTGGTGTGTCATTTTCATTTCATCGTAGTAAAACCTAAACCTACGTCGGTCTAAAACTGAAACATACTAAAACCGGGGCGTATGTAAACCAAGGTACGTCTGTATTGCGTCAATATCGTGATAGCTTTGGTCACGACAACTGTGGTGTGTCATTTTCATTTCGCTAGATTCCGATGTGTTTAATCGTACTAAAACCGAAACATGTGTCGGTCTAAAACTGAAACATACTAAAACTGGGGCATGTGTAAACCAAGGTACGTCTGTATTGCGTCAATATCGTGATAGTGATAGTGGTGTGTAATTTACCGGCGTGTTTAATCATACTAAAACCGAAACATGTGTCGGTCTTGAACCGAAACATACTAAAACCGGGGCGTATGTAAACCAAGGTGCGTCTGTATTGCGTCAATATCGTGATAGCTTTGGTCACGACAACTGTGGTGTGTCATTTTCATTTCATCATAGTAAAACCTAAACCTACGTCGGTCTAAAACTGAAACATACTAAAACCGGGGCGTATGTAAACCAAGGTACGCCTGTATTGCGTCAATATCGTGATAGCTTTGGTCACGACAACTGTGGTGTGTCATTTTCATTTTGCTAGATTCCCATGTGTTTAATCGTACTAAAACCGAAACATGTGTCGGTCTAAAACTGAAACATACTAAAACTGGGGCATGTGTAAACCAAGGAACGTCTGTATTGCATCTATATCGTGATAGTGATAGTGGTGTGTAATTTACCGGCGTGTTTAATCATACTAAAACCGAAACATGTGTCGGTCTAAAACTGAAACATACTAAAACTGAGGCATGTGTAAACCAAGGTACATCTGTATTGCGTTAATATCGTGATAGTGATAGTGGTGTGTAATTTACCGGCGGGTTTAATCATACTAAAACCGAAACATGTGTCGGTCTTGAACCGAAACATACTAAAACCGGGGCGTATGTAAACCAAGGTGCGTCTGTATTGCATCAATATCATGATAGCTTTGGTCACGACAACTGTGGTGTGTCATTTTCATTTCATTGTAGTAAAACCTAAACCTACGTCGGTCTAAAACTGAAACATGCTAAAACCGGGGCGTACGTAAACCAAGGTACGCCTGTATTGCGTCAATATCGTGATAGCTTTGGTCACGACAACTGTGGTGTGTCATTTTCATTTCGATAGATTCCGATGTGTTTAATCGTACTAAAACCGAAACATGTGTCGGTCTAAAACGGAAACATACTAAAACTGGGGCATATGTAAACCAAGGTACGTCTGTATTGCGTCAATATCGTGATAGTGATAGTGGTGTGTAATTTACCGGCGTGTTTAATCGTACTAAAACCGAAACATACTAAAACCGGGGCGTATGTAAACCAAGGTGCGTCTGTATAGCGTCAATATCGTGATAGCTTTGGTCACGACAACTGTGGTGTGTCATTTTCATTTCGCTAGATTCCGATGTGTTTAATCGTACTAAAACCGAAACATGTGTCGGTCTAAAACTGAAACATACTAAAACTGGGGCATGTGTAAACCAAGGTACGTCTGTATTGCGTCAATATCGTGATAGTGATAGTGGTGTGTAATTTACCGGCGTGTTTAATCATACTAAAACCGAAACATGTGTCGGTCTTGAACCGAAACATACTAAAACCGGGGCGTATGTAAACCAAGGTGCGTCTGTATTGCGTCAATATCGTGATAGCTTTGGTCACGACAACTGTGGTGTGTCATTTTCATTTCATCGTAGTAAAACCTAAACCTACGTCGGTCTAAAACTGAAACATACTAAAACCGGGGCGTATGTAAACCAAGGTTACGCCTGTATTGCGTCAATATCGTGATAGCTTTGGTCACGACAACTGTGTTGTGTCATTTTCATTTAGCTAGATTCCGATGTGTTCAGTCGTACTAAAACCGAAACATGTGTTGGTCTAAAACTGAAACATACTAAAACTGGGGCATGTGTAAACCAAGGTACGTCTGTATTGCGTCAATATCGTGATAGTGATAGTGGTGTGTAATTTACCGGCGTGTTTAATCGTACTAAAACCGAAACATGTGTCGGTCTAAAACTGAAACATACTAAAACCAGGGCGTATGTAAACCAAGGTGCGTCTGTATTGCGTCAATATCGTGATAGCTTTGGTCACGACAACTGTGGTGTGTCATTTTCATTTCATCGTAGTAAAACCTAAACCTACGTCGGTCTAAAACTGAAACATACTGAAACCGGGGCGTATGTAAACCAAGGTACGCCTGTATTGCGTCAATATCGTGATAGCTTTGGTCACGACAACTGTGGTGTGTCATTTTCATTTCGCTAGATTCCGATGTGTTTAATCGTACTAAAACCGAAACATGTGTCGGTCTAAAACTGAAACATACTAAAACTGGGGCATGTGTTAACCAAGGTACGTCTGTATTGCGTCAATATCGTGATAGTGATAGTGGTGTGTAATTTACCGGCGTGTTTAATCATACTAAAACCGAAACATGTGTCGGTCTAAAACTGACAGATACTAAAACCAGGGCGTATGTAAACCAAGGTACGTCT
Source organism: Entelurus aequoreus (assembly GCF_033978785.1). Lineage (NCBI taxonomy): Eukaryota > Metazoa > Chordata > Actinopteri > Syngnathiformes > Syngnathidae > Entelurus > Entelurus aequoreus. Next base: position 95,043,157 of record NC_084732.1, read on the forward strand.
GTATTGCATGAATATCGTGATAGCTTTGGTCCCGATAACCGTGGTGTGTACTTTTCACTTCCTTAGATCCCTGTTTGTTTAATTGTACTAAAACTGAAACATGTGTCTGTCTAATACTGAAACATACTAAAACCGGGGCGTATGTAAACCAAGGTGCGTCTGTATTGCGTCAATATCGTGATAGCTTTGGTCACGACAACTGTGGTGTGTCATTTTCATTTCATCGTAGTAAAACCTAAACCTACGTCGGTCTAAAACTGAAACATACTAAAACCGGGGCGTATGTAAACCAAGGTATGCCTGTACTGCGTCAATATCGTGATAGCTTTGGTCACGACAACTGTGGTGTGTCATTTTCATTTCGCTAGATTCCGATGTGTTTAATCGTACTAAAACCGAAACATGTGTCGGTCTAAAACTGAAACATACTAAAACTGGGGCATGTGTAAACCAAGGTACGTCTGCATTGCGTCAATATCGTGATAGTGATAGTGGTGTGTAATTTACCGGCGTGTTTAATCATACTAAAACCGAAACATGTGTCGGTCTTGAACCGAAACATACTAAAACCGGGGCGTATGTAAACCAAGGTGCGTCTGTATTGCGTCAATATCGTGATAGCTTTGGTCACGACAACTGTGGTGTGTCATTTTCATTTCATCGTAGTAAAACCTAAACCTACGTCGGTCTAAAACTGAAACATACTAAAACCGGGGCGTATGTAAACCAAGGTTACGCCTGTATTGCGTCAATATCGTGATAGCTTTGGTCACGACAACTGTGTTGTGTCATTTTCATTTAGCTAGATTCCGATGTGTTCAGTCGTACTAAAACCGAAACATGTGTTGGTCTAAAACTGAAACATACTAAAACTGGGGCATGTGTAAACCAAGGTACGTCTGTATTGCGTCAATATCGTGATAGTGATAGTGGTGTGTAATTTACCGGCGTGTTTAATCGTACTAAAACCGAAACATGTGTCGGTCTAAAACTGAAACATACTAAAACCAGGGCGTATGTAAACCAAGGTGCGTCTGTATTGCGTCAATATCGTGATAGCTTTGGTCACGACAACTGTGGTGTGTCATTTTCATTTCATCGTAGTAAAACCTAAACCTACGTCGGTCTAAAACTGAAACATACTGAAACCGGGGCGTATGTAAACCAAGGTACGCCTGTATTGCGTCAATATCGTGATAGCTTTGGTCACGACAACTGTGGTGTGTCATTTTCATTTCGCTAGATTCCGATGTGTTTAATCGTACTAAAACCGAAACATGTGTCGGTCTAAAACTGAAACATACTAAAACTGGGGCATGTGTAAACCAAGGTACGTCTGTATTGCGTCAATATCGTGATAGTGATAGCGGTGTGTAATTTACCGGTGTGTTTAATCATACTAAAACCGAAACTTGTGTCGGTCTAAAACTGACAGATACTAAAACCAGGGCATATGTAAACCAAGGTACGTCTGTATTGCATGAATATCGTGATAGCTTTGGTCCCGATAACCGTGGTGTGTACTTTTCACTTCCTTAGATCCCTGTTTGTTTAATTGTACTAAAACTGAAACATGTGTCTGTCTAATACTGAAACATACTAAAACCTGGGCGTATGTAAACCAAGGTACGTCTGTATTGCGTCAATATCGTGATAGCTTTGGTCACGATAATCGTGGTGTGTCATTTTCATTTCATCGTAGTAAAACCTAAACCTACGTCGGTCTAAAACTGAAACATACTAAAACCGGGGCGTATGTAAACCAAGGTACGCCTGTATTGCGTCAATATCGTGATAGCTTTGGTCACGACAACTGTGGTGTGTCATTTTCATTTCGATAGATTCCCATGTGTTTAATCGTACTAAAACCGAAACATGTGTCGGTCTAAAACTGAAACATACTAAAACTGGGGCGTATGTAAACCAAGGTACGTCTGTATTGCATCAATATCGTGATAGTGATAGTGGTGTGTAATTTACCGGTGTGTTTAATCGTACTAAAACCAAAACATGTGTCGGTTTTAAACCGAAACATACTAAAACCGGGGTGTATGTAAAACAAGGTGCGTCTGTATTGCGTCAATATCGTGATAGTTTTGGTCACGACAACTGTGGTGTGTCATTTTCATTTCGCTAGATTCCGATGTGTTTAATCGTACTAAAACCGAAACATGTGTTGGTCTAAAACTGAAACATACTAAAACTGGGGCGTATGTAAATCAAGGAACGTCTGTATTGCGTCAATATCGTGATAGCTTTGGTCACAATAATCGTGGTGTGGAATTCTCATTTCGCTAGATCCCGGTGTGTTTAATCGTACTAAAACCGAAACCTGTGTCCGTGTAATACTGAAAAATACTAAAACCGGGGCGTTTGTAAACCAAGATACGTCTGTATTGCGTCAATATCGTGATAGCTGTGGTCACGATAAGCGTGGTGTGTAATTTTCATTTCGTTATATCGTACTAAAACCGAAACATGTCTCAGTCTAAAACTGACACATACTAAAACCAGGGTGTATGTAAACCAAGGTACGTCTGTATTGCATGAATATCGTGATAGCTTTGGTCCCGATAACCGTGGTGTGTACTTTTCCTTTAGTTAGATCCCTGTGTCTTGAATCGTACTAAAACCGAAACATGTGTCGGTCTAAAACTGAAACATACTAAAACCGGGGCGTATGTAAACCAAGGTGCGTCTGTATTGTGTCAATATCGTGATAGCTTTGGTCACGACAACTGTGGTGTGTCATTTTCATTTGTCGGTCTAAAACTGAAACATACTAAAACCGGGGCGTATGTAAACCAAGGTACGTCGGTCTAAAACTGAAACATACTAAAACAGGGGAGTATGTAAACCAAGCTACTGTACGTCTGTATTGCGTCAATATCGTGATAGCTTTGGTCCCGATAACCGTGGTGTGTACTTTTCCTTTTGTTATATCCCTGTGTCTTGAATCCTACTAAAACCGAAACATGTGTCGGTCTAAAAAGGAAACATACTAAAACCGGGGTGTATGTAAACCAAGGTACGTCTGTATTGCGTCAATATCGTGCTAGCTTTGGTCAAGATTACCGTGTTGTGTAATTTTCACTTCGTTAGATCCCTGTGTGTTCAATCGTACTAAAACCGAACCGTGTCGGTCTAAAACTGAAACATGCTAAAACCGGGGCGCATGTAAACCAAGGTACGTCTGTATTGCGTCAATATCGTGATAGCTTAGGTCACGATAACCGTGGTGTGTAATTTTCATTTGTCGGTCTAAAACTGAAACATACTAAAACCGGGGCGTATGTAAACCAAGCTACTGTACGTCTGTATTGCGTCAATATCGTGATAGCTTTGGTCCCGATAACCGTGGTGTGCACTTTTCCTTTTGTTAGATCCCTGTGTCTTGAATTGTACTAAAACCGAAACATGTGTCGGTCTAAAACTGAAACATACTAAAACCGGGGCGTATGTAAACCAAGGTACGCCTGTATTGCGTCAATATCGTGATAGCTTTGGTCACGACAACTGTGGTGTGTCATTTTAATTTCGCTAGATTCCGATGTGTTCAATCGTACTAAAACCGAAACATGTGTCGGTCTAAAACTGAAACATACTAAAACTGGGGCATGTGTAAACCAAGGTACGTCTGTATTGCATCTATATCGTGATAGTGATAGTGGTGTGTAATTTACCGGCGTGTTTAATCATACTAAAACCGAAACATGTGTCGGTCTTGAACCGAAACATACTAAAACCGGGGCGTATGTAAACCAAGGTGCGTCTGTATTGCGTCAATATCGTGATAGCTTTGGTCACGACAACTGTGGTGTGTCATTTTCATTTCGATAGATTCCGATGTGTTTAATCGTACTAAAACCGAAACATGTGTCGGTCTAAAACGGAAACATACTAAAACTGGGGCATATGTAAACCAAGGTACGTCTGTATTGCGTCAATATCGTGATAGTGATAGTGGTGTGTAATTTACCGGCGTGTTTAATCGTACTAAAACCGAAACATACTAAAACCGGGGCGTATGTAAACCAAGGTGCGTCTGTATAGCGTCAATATCGTGATAGCTTTGGTCACGACAACTGTGGTGTGTCATTTTCATTTCGCTAGATTCCGATGTGTTTAATCGTACTAAAACCGAAACATGTGTCGGTCTAAAACTGAAACATACTAAAACTGGGGCATGTGTAAACCAAGGTACGTCTGTATTGCGTCAATATCGTGATAGTGATAGTGGTGTGTAATTTACCGGCGTGTTTAATCATACTAAAACCGAAACATGTGTCGGTCTTGAACCGAAACATACTAAAACCGGGGCGTATGTAAACCAAGGTGCGTCTGTATTGCGTCAATATCGTGATAGCTTTGGTCACGACAACTGTGGTGTGTCATTTTCATTTCATCGTAGTAAAACCTAAACCTACGTCGGTCTAAAACTGAAACATACTAAAACCGGGGCGTATGTAAACCAAGGTTACGCCTGTATTGCGTCAATATCGTGATAGCTTTGGTCACGACAACTGTGTTGTGTCATTTTCATTTAGCTAGATTCCGATGTGTTCAGTCGTACTAAAACCGAAACATGTGTTGGTCTAAAACTGAAACATACTAAAACTGGGGCATGTGTAAACCAAGGTACGTCTGTATTGCGTCAATATCGTGATAGTGATAGTGGTGTGTAATTTACCGGCGTGTTTAATCGTACTAAAACCGAAACATGTGTCGGTCTAAAACTGAAACATACTAAAACCAGGGCGTATGTAAACCAAGGTGCGTCTGTATTGCGTCAATATCGTGATAGCTTTGGTCACGACAACTGTGGTGTGTCATTTTCATTTCATCGTAGTAAAACCTAAACCTACGTCGGTCTAAAACTGAAACATACTGAAACCGGGGCGTATGTAAACCAAGGTACGCCTGTATTGCGTCAATATCGTGATAGCTTTGGTCACGACAACTGTGGTGTGTCATTTTCATTTCGCTAGATTCCGATGTGTTTAATCGTACTAAAACCGAAACATGTGTCGGTCTAAAACTGAAACATACTAAAACTGGGGCATGTGTTAACCAAGGTACGTCTGTATTGCGTCAATATCGTGATAGTGATAGTGGTGTGTAATTTACCGGCGTGTTTAATCATACTAAAACCGAAACATGTGTCGGTCTAAAACTGACAGATACTAAAACCAGGGCGTATGTAAACCAAGGTACGTCTGTATTGCATGAATATCGTGATAGCTTTGGTCCCGATAACCGTGGTGTGTACTTTTCACTTCCTTAGATCCCTGTTTGTTTAATTGTACTAAAACTGAAACATGTGTCTGTCTAATACTGAAACATACTAAAACCGGGGCGTATGTAAACCAAGGTGCGTCTGTATTGCGTCAATATCGTGATAGCTTTGGTCACGACAACTGTGGTGTGTCATTTTCATTTCATCGTAGTAAAACCTAAACCTACGTCGGTCTAAAACTGAAACATACTAAAACCGGGGCGTATGTAAACCAAGGTATGCCTGTACTGCGTCAATATCGTGATAGCTTTGGTCACGACAACTGTGGTGTGTCATTTTCATTTCGCTAGATTCCGATGTGTTTAATCGTACTAAAACCGAAACATGTGTCGGTCTAAAACTGAAACATACTAAAACTGGGGCATGTGTAAACCAAGGTACGTCTGCATTGCGTCAATATCGTGATAGTGATAGTGGTGTGTAATTTACCGGCGTGTTTAATCATACTAAAACCGAAACATGTGTCGGTCTTGAACCGAAACATACTAAAACCGGGGCGTATGTAAACCAAGGTGCGTCTGTATTGCGTCAATATCGTGATAGCTTTGGTCACGACAACTGTGGTGTGTCATTTTCATTTCATCGTAGTAAAACCTAAACCTACGTCGGTCTAAAACTGAAACATACTAAAACCGGGGCGTATGTAAACCAAGGTTACGCCTGTATTGCGTCAATATCGTGATAGCTTTGGTCACGACAACTGTGTTGTGTCATTTTCATTTAGCTAGATTCCGATGTGTTCAGTCGTACTAAAACCGAAACATGTGTTGGTCTAAAACTGAAACATACTAAAACTGGGGCATGTGTAAACCAAGGTACGTCTGTATTGCGTCAATATCGTGATAGTGATAGTGGTGTGTAATTTACCGGCGTGTTTAATCGTACTAAAACCGAAACATGTGTCGGTCTAAAACTGAAACATACTAAAACCAGGGCGTATGTAAACCAAGGTGCGTCTGTATTGCGTCAATATCGTGATAGCTTTGGTCACGACAACTGTGGTGTGTCATTTTCATTTCATCGTAGTAAAACCTAAACCTACGTCGGTCTAAAACTGAAACATACTGAAACCGGGGCGTATGTAAACCAAGGTACGCCTGTATTGCGTCAATATCGTGATAGCTTTGGTCACGACAACTGTGGTGTGTCATTTTCATTTCGCTAGATTCCGATGTGTTTAATCGTACTAAAACCGAAACATGTGTCGGTCTAAAACTGAAACATACTAAAACTGGGGCATGTGTAAACCAAGGTACGTCTGTATTGCGTCAATATCGTGATAGTGATAGCGGTGTGTAATTTACCGGTGTGTTTAATCATACTAAAACCGAAACTTGTGTCGGTCTAAAACTGACAGATACTAAAACCAGGGCATATGTAAACCAAGGTACGTCTGTATTGCATGAATATCGTGATAGCTTTGGTCCCGATAACCGTGGTGTGTACTTTTCACTTCCTTAGATCCCTGTTTGTTTAATTGTACTAAAACTGAAACATGTGTCTGTCTAATACTGAAACATACTAAAACCTGGGCGTATGTAAACCAAGGTACGTCTGTATTGCGTCAATATCGTGATAGCTTTGGTCACGATAATCGTGGTGTGTCATTTTCATTTCATCGTAGTAAAACCTAAACCTACGTCGGTCTAAAACTGAAACATACTAAAACCGGGGCGTATGTAAACCAAGGTACGCCTGTATTGCGTCAATATCGTGATAGCTTTGGTCACGACAACTGTGGTGTGTCATTTTCATTTCGATAGATTCCCATGTGTTTAATCGTACTAAAACCGAAACATGTGTCGGTCTAAAACTGAAACATACTAAAACTGGGGCGTATGTAAACCAAGGTACGTCTGTATTGCATCAATATCGTGATAGTGATAGTGGTGTGTAATTTACCGGTGTGTTTAATCGTACTAAAACCAAAACATGTGTCGGTTTTAAACCGAAACATACTAAAACCGGGGTGTATGTAAAACAAGGTGCGTCTGTATTGCGTCAATATCGTGATAGTTTTGGTCACGACAACTGTGGTGTGTCATTTTCATTTCGCTAGATTCCGATGTGTTTAATCGTACTAAAACCGAAACATGTGTTGGTCTAAAACTGAAACATACTAAAACTGGGGCGTATGTAAATCAAGGAACGTCTGTATTGCGTCAATATCGTGATAGCTTTGGTCACAATAATCGTGGTGTGGAATTCTCATTTCGCTAGATCCCGGTGTGTTTAATCGTACTAAAACCGAAACCTGTGTCCGTGTAATACTGAAAAATACTAAAACCGGGGCGTTTGTAAACCAAGATACGTCTGTATTGCGTCAATATCGTGATAGCTGTGGTCACGATAAGCGTGGTGTGTAATTTTCATTTCGTTATATCGTACTAAAACCGAAACATGTCTCAGTCTAAAACTGACACATACTAAAACCAGGGTGTATGTAAACCAAGGTACGTCTGTATTGCATGAATATCGTGATAGCTTTGGTCCCGATAACCGTGGTGTGTACTTTTCCTTTAGTTAGATCCCTGTGTCTTGAATCGTACTAAAACCGAAACATGTGTCGGTCTAAAACTGAAACATACTAAAACCGGGGCGTATGTAAACCAAGGTGCGTCTGTATTGTGTCAATATCGTGATAGCTTTGGTCACGACAACTGTGGTGTGTCATTTTCATTTGTCGGTCTAAAACTGAAACATACTAAAACCGGGGCGTATGTAAACCAAGGTACGTCGGTCTAAAACTGAAACATACTAAAACAGGGGAGTATGTAAACCAAGCTACTGTACGTCTGTATTGCGTCAATATCGTGATAGCTTTGGTCCCGATAACCGTGGTGTGTACTTTTCCTTTTGTTATATCCCTGTGTCTTGAATCCTACTAAAACCGAAACATGTGTCGGTCTAAAAAGGAAACATACTAAAACCGGGGTGTATGTAAACCAAGGTACGTCTGTATTGCGTCAATATCGTGCTAGCTTTGGTCAAGATTACCGTGTTGTGTAATTTTCACTTCGTTAGATCCCTGTGTGTTCAATCGTACTAAAACCGAACCGTGTCGGTCTAAAACTGAAACATGCTAAAACCGGGGCGCATGTAAACCAAGGTACGTCTGTATTGCGTCAATATCGTGATAGCTTAGGTCACGATAACCGTGGTGTGTAATTTTCATTTGTCGGTCTAAAACTGAAACATACTAAAACCGGGGCGTATGTAAACCAAGCTACTGTACGTCTGTATTGCGTCAATATCGTGATAGCTTTGGTCCCGATAACCGTGGTGTGCACTTTTCCTTTTGTTAGATCCCTGTGTCTTGAATTGTACTAAAACCGAAACATGTGTCGGTCTAAAACTGAAACATACTAAAACCGGGGCGTATGTAAACCAAGGTACGCCTGTATTGCGTCAATATCGTGATAGCTTTGGTCACGACAACTGTGGTGTGTCATTTTAATTTCGCTAGATTCCGATGTGTTCAATCGTACTAAAACCGAAACATGTGTCGGTCTAAAACTGAAACATACTAAAACTGGGGCATGTGTAAACCAAGGTACGTCTGTATTGCATCTATATCGTGATAGTGATAGTGGTGTGTAATTTACCGGCGTGTTTAATCATACTAAAACCGAAACATGTGTCGGTCTTGAACCGAAACATACTAAAACCGGGGCGTGTGTAAACCCAGGTACGCCTGTATTGCGTAACTCTTCACCCCGAGCAAACAAACAAAGCTGCGCCTCCTCGGCACCGGCATCACGTTAGCACACATCAGTCGAAACACTCCCGCTCGGACGCGTCGGCCTGGGTGACCCCGGCGTCAGGCGAGCGCGCACATGCGGCCGCGGCGGCGAAAGATGAGACGCGGAGGACGAGGACGAGGAGGCAACGGGACCCTTTTTGAGGATCTCCTCAATCACGACAGCTGGCCACCGCAGATAACCACAAAAGCCACCGAGGCACTTGAGGGCTTGGCTAGAGTTCCACTCCGACATGACCTTATATCCTGCCCGGGTTTAGACCACATCCCGGCGATTATATCCCAAGTGACTCAATCCACAGCTCACTCGATTGAGTTCCTAAGCTCAAATTCTAATAACGTTTTTTTTTTTTTTTTTTTTTTTTCCTGGCGCCTCCGAGCGAGGACAAACGAGCACATTTTGGGAAGCTGGACGCTTGCCTTTAGCATCTGGAGCAGCTTGTGACCCTGCCAGGGAGCAGGACACCAACAAGCCCAGGCCTTATTGTCCGCTGATGAGCTGTCATGACCCCCCCCAACACCATGGTCTCATATCGGCCCGCCCACATACTCTCCGCGGATCTCTCCTCCGCCTTTACCTCCGATATAAATCAGAGGGAAAGCGGTGGAAAAAAAAAAACGTTTGCCTGACGCTCGTTAGGCGTGAGCGGAAGAAAAAGGCTACGTGAGTGCGAGCTAATTGTTTACACTCGAGCTCGTTAACATAAAGACATGAAGTCGCTGTCAGGGCTGATTAAAAGGTGGTGTGAAATAACACAAGGTTGTGTAACACATTAGTGCTGTGCAATATGGACAATAAATATATATCCAGATGTACCGTACATTCCGGGACTATAAACCGCTACGTTTTCCCTACGCTTTTAACCCCGAGGCTTATAAAACGGTGCGGCTAATTTCTTGGTTTTTCTTTGCTCATTTAAAAACAAACAAAAAAACAATCAAAGACACTGAATATATGTGTTGTTGTTTGTGCTGTGGCGCCATCTTTTGGACGAGTTTGCTCACTGCAAGAGCTTTTCAACCGAATTGCAAAATTCCGTCTTCTGGTCGTCCGTAGCGTTTCTACTCGTATGGATTCTGCGTTCATCACGCCAATCAGTTGTTTGTAAGTTTTACAATATAACTAAAACCATTCATACTTACTAAACCGTTCCATGTGTAATGTCTGTAGGAGTGCTTTCATGCAAATTGAAATCAAAACATGTCTAAAACTGAAATATACTAAAACCGGGGGGTATGTAAACTAAGGTTTTGTAACACAGTACTGTGCAATATGGACAATAAATATATAACCATTTATACCTTAAATTCCGGACTATAATCCGCTACTTTTTTCCTACGCTTTTTACCCCGAGGCTTATAAAACGGTGTATCTAATTTCTTTGTTTTTCTTTGCTCATTTAAAAAGAACAAAAAGAACAAAACAATTAAAGACACTGAATATATGTGTTATTGTTTGTGCTGTGGCGCCATCTTTTGGATGAGTTTGCTCGCTGCAAGAGCTTTCAACCGAATTGCAAAATTCCGTCTTCTGGTCGTCCGTAGCGTTTCTACTCGTATGGATTCTGCATTCATCACGCCAAGCAGTTGTTTGTAAGTTTTACAATATAACTAAAACCATTCATACTTACTAAACCGTTCCATGTGTAATGTCTGTAGGAGTGTTTTCATGCAAATTGAAATCGAAACATGTCTAAAACTGAAATATACTAAAATCGGGGCGTATGTAACTAAGGTTTTGTAACACATTAGTGCTGTGCAATATGGACAATAAATATATATCCAGATATACCGTAAAGTCCGTATTATAAGCCGCTACTTTTCCCCTACGCCTTTAACCCCGAGGCTTATAAAACGGTGCGGCTAATTTCTTGGTCTTTCTTTGCTCATTTAAAAACAAACAAAAAAACAATCAAAGACACTGAATATATGTGTTGTTGTTTGTGCTGTGGTGCCATCTTTTGGACGAGTTTGCTCACTGCAAGAGCTTTTCAACCGAATTGCAAAATTCTGTCTTCTGGTCGTCCGTAGCGTTTCTACTCGTATGGATTCTGCGTTCATCACGCCGAGCAGTTGTTTGTAAGTTTTACAATATAACTAAAACCATTCATACTTACTAAACCATGTGTGATGTCTGTAGGAGTGTTTTCATGCAAATTGAAATCGAAGCATGTCTAAAACTGAAATATACTAAAACCGAGGCGTATGTAAACCAAGGTTTTGTAACACAGTACTGTGCAATATGGACAGTAAATATATAACCATTTATACCTTAAATTCCGGACTATAATCCGCTACTTTTTTCCTACGCTTTTTACCCTGAGGCTTATAAAACGGTGTAGCTAATTTCTTTGTTTTTCTTTGCTCATTTAAAAAGAACAAAAAGAACAAAACAATTAAAGACACTGAATATATGTGTTATTGTTTGTGCTGTGGCGCCATCTTTTGGACGAGTTTGCTCGCTGCAAAAGCTTTCAACCGAATTGCAAAATTCCGTCTTCTGGTCGTCCGTAGCGTTTCTACTCGTATGGATTCTGCGTTCATCACGCCAAGCAGTTGTTTGTAAGTTTTACAATATAACTAAAACCATTCATACTTACTAAACCGTTCCATGTGTGATGTCTGTAGGAGTGTTTTCATGCAAATTGAAACCGAAACATGTCTAAAACTAAAATATACTAAAACCGGGGCGTATGTAACTAAGGTTTTGTAACACATTAGTGCTGTGCAATATGGACAATACATATATATCCAGATATACCGTAAAGTCCGTATTATAAGCCGCTACTTTTCCCCTACGCTTTTAACCCCGAGGCTTATAAAACGGTGCGGCTAATTTCTTGGTTTTTCTTTGCTCATTTAAAAACAAACAAAAAAACAATCAAAGACACTGAATATATGTGTTGTTGTTTGTGCTGTGGCGCCATCTTTTGGACGAGTTTGCTCACTGCAAGAGCTTTTCAACCGAATTGCAAAATTCTGTCTTCTGGTCGTCCGTAGCGTTTCTACTCGTATGGATTCTGCGTTCATCACGCCAAGCAGTTGTTTGTAAGTTTTACAATACAACTAAAACCATTCATACTTACTAAACCATGTGTGATGTCTGTAGGAGTGTTTTCATGCAAATTGAAATCGAAACATGTCTAAAACTGAAATATACTAAAACCGGGGCGTATGTAAACTAAGGTTTTGTAACACAGTACTGTGCAATATGGACAGTAAATATATAACCATTTATACCTTAAATTCCGGACTATAATCCGCTACTTTTTTCCTACGCTTTTTACCCCGAGGCTTATAAAACGGTGTAGCTAATTTCTTTGTTTTTCTTTGCTCATTTAAAAAGAACAAAAAGAACAAAACAATTAAAGACACTGAATATATGTGTTATTGTTTGTGCTGTGGCGCCATCTTTTGGACGAGTTTGCTCACTGCAAAAGCTTTCAACCCAATTGCAAAATTCCGTCTTCTGGTCGTCCGTAGCGTTTCTACTCATATGGATACGGCGTTCATCACGCCAAGCAGTTGTTTGTAAGTTTTACAATATAACTAAAACCATTCATACTTACTAAACCATGTGTGATGTCTGTAGGAGTGTTTTCATGCAAATTGAAATCGAAACATGTCTAAAACTGAAATATACTAAAATCGGGGCGTATGTAACTAAGGTTTTGTAACACATTAGTGCTGTGCAATATGGACAATAAATATATATCCAGATATACCGTAAAGTCCGTATTATAAGCCGCTACTTTTCCCCTACGCTTTTAACCCCGAGGCTTATAAAACGGTGCGGCTAATTTCTTGTTTTTTCTTTGCTCATTTAAAAACAAACAAAAAAACAATCAAAGACACTGAATATATGTGTTATTGTTTGTGCTGTGGCGCCATCTTTTGGACGAGTTTGCTCACTGCAAGAGCTTTTCAACCGAATTGCAAAATTCCGTCTTCTGGTCGTCCGTAGCGTTTCTACTCATATGGATACTGCGTTCATCACGCCGAGCAGTTGTTTGTAAGTTTTACAATATAACTAAAACCATTCCTACTTACTAAACCATGTGTGATGTCTGTAGGAGTGTTTTCATGCAAATTGAAACCGAAACATGTCTAAAACTGAAATATACTCAAATCGGGGCGTATGTAACTAAGGTTTTGTAACACATTAGTGCTGTGCAATATGGACAATACATATATATCCAGATATACCGTAAAGTCCGTATTATAAGCCGCTACTTTTCCCCTACGCTTTTAACCCCGAGGCTTATAAAACGGTGCGGCTAATTTCTTGGTTTTTCTTTGCTCATTTAAAAACAAACAAACAATCAAAGACACTGAATACATGTGTTATTGTTTGTGCTGTGGCGCCATCTTTTGGACGAGTTTGCTCACTGCAAGGGCTTTCAACCGAATTGCAAAATTCCGTCTTATGGTCGTCCGTAGCGTTTCTACTCGTATGGATACTGCGTTCATCACGCCGAGCAGTTGTTTGTAAGTTTTACAATATAACTAAAACCATTCATACTTACTAAACCATGTGTGATGTCTGTAGGAGTGTTTTCATGCAAATTGAAACCGAAACATGTCTAAAACTGAAATATACTAAAATCGGGGCGTATGTAACTAAGGTTTTGTAACACATTAGTGCTGTGCAATATGGACAATAAATATATATCCAGATATACCGTAAAGTCCGTATTATAAGCCGCTACTTTTCCCCTACGCTTTTAACCCCGAGGCTTATAAAACGGTGCGGCTAATTTCTTGGTTTTTCTTTGCTCATTTAAAAGCAAACAAAAAAACAATCAAAGACACTGAATATATGTGTTGTTGTTTGTGCTGTGGCGCCATCTTTTGGACGAGTTTGCTCACTGCAAGAGCTTTTCAACCGAATTGCAAAATTCTGTCTTCTGGTCGTCCGTAGCGTTTCTACTCGTATGGATTCTGCGTTCATCACGCCGAGCAGTTGTTTGTAAGTTTTACAATATAACTAAAACCATTCATACTTACTAAACCGTTCCATGTGTAATGTCTGTAGGAGTGTTTTCATGCAAATTGAAACCGAAACATGTCTAAAACTGAAATATATTAAAACCGGGGCGTATGTAACTAAGGTTTTGTAACACATTAGTGCTGTGCAATATGGACAATAAATATATATCCAGATATACCGTAAAGTCCGTATTATAAGCCGCTACTTTTTCCCTACGCTTTTAACCCCGAGGCTTATAAAACGGTGCGGCTAATTTCTTGTTTTTTCTTTGCTCATTTAAAAACAAACAAAAAAACAATCAAAGACACTGAATATATGTGTTGTTGTTTGTGCTGTGGCGCCATCTTTTGGACAAGTTTGCTCGCTGCAAGAGCTTTCAACCGAATTGCAAAATTCCGTCTTCTGGTCGTCCGTAGCGTTTCTACTCGTATGGATTCTGCGTTCATCACGCCGAGCAGTTGTTTGTAAGTTTTACAATATAACTAAAACCATTCATACTTACTAAACCATGTGTGATGTCTGTAGGAGTGTTTTCATGCAAATTGAAATCGAAACATGTCTAAAACTGAAACATACTAAAAAACCGAGGCGTATGTAAACTAAGGTTTTGTAACACATTAGTGCTGTGCAATATGGACAATAAATATATATCCAGATATACCGTAAATTCCGGACTATAATCCGCTACTTTTTTCCTACGGTTTTTACCCCGAGGCTTATAAAACGGTGCGGCTAATTTCTTGGTTTTTCTTTGCTCATTTAAAAGCAAACAAAAAAACAATCAAAGACACTGAATATATGTGTTATTGTTTGTGCTGTGGCGCCATCTTTTGGACGAGTTTGCTCACTGCAAGAGCTTTTCAACCGAATTGCAAAATTCTGTCTTCTGGTCGTCCGTAGCGTTTCTACTCGTATGGATTCTGCGTTCATCACGCCGAGCAGTCGTTTGTAAGTTTTACAATATAACTAAAACCATTCATATTTACTAAACCGTTCCATGTGTAATGTCTGTAGGAGTGTTTTCATGCAAATTGAAATCGAAACATGTCTAAAACTGAAACATACTAAAAAACAGAGGCGTATGTAAACTAAGGTTTTGTAACACATTAGTGCTGTGCAATATGGACAATAAATATATATCCAGATATACCGTAAATTCCGGACTATAAGCCGCTACTTTTTCCCTACGCTTTTAACCCCGAGGCTTATAAAACGGTGCGACTAATTTCTTTGTTTTTCTTTGCTCATTTAAAAAAAACAAAAAACGTATGTGCCTATATGTATATATGTATGTATGTATATGTGTATATATGTGTGTGTGTGTATTTGTATTTCTACCCTTCTTGAGACATCAACAAAGAAAAGTAGCTTCCATATGAGGAGGTGTGAACAAGTTAGGACATAAATCATGGTGCCAATACAAAAAAACCATTGCATCTAATAGAGAATGTCTCATTTGCACCCCTAGTGGTGAAATCTATCAAAATGAGGGTGGTCCCAAAAAGGAGGGATTTTTTAAAAGTGCTCCCCCTCTGGCCAACATATGAAATAACAAGTGTGTGTAAAAATTTGAAGTGCTCCCCCTCTGGCCAACATATGTAATAACAAGTGTGTGTAAGAAATTGAAATGTGCCCCCTTTGGCCAACATTATTCAAAACATTTAAATACATATGTATATAGAGATATACTGTCATAACTTGAAGTAAATAGTGACGGTTAAAAACTAATTACAAACAAATAATTAAAACAATTACTAAAAGCTTACCTTTTTTATATTTGCATAGTATGTATATATTATTAGGCATTTTTCGGAGGTCTCAAGAAGATAAGAAATACACGAATGTGTGTGTGTGTGTATGTATATATATATATATATATATATATATATATATATATATATATATATATATATATATATATATATATATATATATATATATATATATATACAGTATATATATATATATATATATATATGTATATATATATATATATACATACATATTTATACATGTATATATGTATATGTATGTATATATACATATATATGTAAATATATATATATATATATATATATATATATATATATATATATATATATATATATATATATATATATATATATATATATATATATATATATATATATATATATATATATACATACATACATACATACACACACACACACACACACTTGAAGTAAATAATGAAGGTTAAAAACTAATTACAAACAAATAATTAAAAATAATTAAAATTCACTAGAAGCTTACCTTTTTTATATTTTCATAGTATGTATATATTATTAATGTTGTAAATACAAATCTTTATATTTCGAGAAAGGGTGGTCCCAAAGAGGTAGGCATTTTTCGGAAGTCTCAAGAAGGTAACCAATACAAGAATGTGTGTGTATATATATATATATATATATATATATATATATATATATATATATATATATATATATATATATATATATATATATATATATATATATATATATGTATATTATATATATATATATATATATATATATATATATATATATATATATATATATATATATATATATATATATATATATATATATATATATATATATATATATATATATATATATACACACTACTGTTCAAAAGTTTGGGGTCACCCAAACAATTTAGTGGAATAGCCTTCATTTCTAAGAACAAGAATAGACTGTCGAGTTTCAGATGAAAGTTCTCTTTTTCTGGCCATTTTGAGCGTTTAATTGACCCCACAAATGTGATGCTCCAGAAACTCAATGTGCTCAAAGGAAGGTCAGTTTTGTAGCTTCTGTAACAAGCTAAATTGTTTTCAGATGTGTTTTGAGACACTTGTGATTTAGGGCTATATAAATAAACATTGATTGATTGATTGATTGATTGAACATGATTGCAGCCTTCTGAGCCAATGAGCAAACACATTGTACCATTAGAACACTGGAGTGATAGTTGCTGGAAATGGGCCTCTATACACCTATGTAGATATTGCACCAAAAACCAGACATTTGCAGCTAGAATAGTCATTTACCACATTAGCAATGTATAGAGTGTATTTCTTTAAAGTTAAGACAGTTTAAAGTTATCTTCATTGAAAAGTACAGTGCTTTTCCTTCCACAGAGACATAAGATTAATATTAATTTTGACTATATTTACCCTTCTATTTATAAAACTTATATTTTATCACATATGTATTTAGATATGGAATCTGTAGTTTCTTCTGGCTCGGGACCGCCTGTCTTAAACGTGCCTTGGGACAACTTTATATGAAGTCACATTTCAACGCTGTCTCTGCACTCTCCTTCAAGCCACGTCTTAAAGTGACAGGAAAAAGACCAGACGTTGCTATAAACGACATGTCGTCGACATTGTTTTGCAGATTACCGTCGTTTGGTCCATGTCTGACTTTTTCCAATCCAAACCAAAGCGGAGAGTTCTTCTTTTCTCTTTCTTTGGGTTTTGTTGGTTTAGCTTCCATTGTGCTCACAGCAGACAGCTTGTTACATTGTTGACGTCCACAAGTGAGGTTAAAATGCTATAGCGTCGCTATACATTAGACACAGCCCAGACGTTAAATTACAGTATAACCAGACATGGGCATTCGGCCCTTGGTGCATCCCTGTCCGGCCCGCGTGAGGCCAATCATAAATTACAAAATACATTTAAAAAAGTATCTATATCGAGTGTGCAATACAACGGTGCTGCTTTTGTTTTGAAAAGCGTTATTTGTATCACTTCCGTGTGGACGTATGCTCGTGTGTGATTGTGAGTGAATGTTAACAGCGGCAATCACAAATTACAAAATACATTGAAAAAAACATCTATGTCGAGCGTGCAATACAACTGTGCTGCTTTTATTTTGAAAAGTGTTATTTATGGGCGTATGTCCGTGTGTACCTGTGAGTGAAGGTGCACAGCGACAAGTGATGCCCAGTTACCACCGAGATGTCAGCTCACGCTAAAAAAAGAAAAGTTGATGAGGAATGGCGTGTTTTCAACAAGACATGGACTGCCAAGTATTTCTTTACATAAATTGAAGGTAAAGCCGTGTGCTTAATTTGTGGTACACAAGTTGTTGTGTTTAAAGAATATAATTTGAATCGCCACTACACGACGAAGCACGAGGAAAATACCGGAATCGGTCTGATGAAGCGCGCGCAAGGGAGGCTGATGCGTTGATGGTAAAACTGCAAACCCAACAAGGACTTTTTGCCAAATTTCACACCCCCAGAGATGCAGCCGTCATTACAAGTTTCGTCATTTCTCACAAAATCGCCAGAAAAAGTAAGGCGTTTTCTGACGGAGAGTTTATTAAGGAGTGCTTATTGGACTCTGTTGCGCTGATATGCTGACATTTGAGAACGTGTCACTCTCCCGACGCACTGTAACAAGGCGGGTTGAGACCATCGCTGGAAACTTGGAGCTTCAGCTGAAAAACAGAACGGCCGACTTTGACTGTTTTTCGCTGGCTTTGGATGAGAGCTGCGATGTACGTGACACCGCCCAGCTGCTCATCTTCTTACGTGGGATAACTGCAGACTTTCAAATCACGGAGTAGCTGGCAGCCATGCAGTCAATGAAAGAGACAACCACAGGTAATGACTTGTTCACATAGGTAAATGCATGTTTGGACATGTTAGGACTGAAATGGACGAGCTGGCAGGTGTGACAACAGATGGTTGTCCAAATCTGACGGGGAAAAATGTTGTACTTTTAAAGAGGATGCAGATAAAGTGACAGAAATTGACATTGTTGCATTGTATTATACATCAGGAAGTGTTGTGTAAGACAGTGTTAAAAATAAAACCATCAAAAGCAATCTGCTTTGTATAAAGTTAAGTTAGGTTAAATGAAATTATTATTATTATTATTATTATTATTATTATTAATATTATTTATCTTACGCTAAATCAAAAATAATATGAGCAAAATTTAATTGAAATATTGTCCGTGTGGCCTACAGCAGTGCTCGAGTTGCTCATGCGCCCCCCCGTTAAAAATTAATTGCCCACCCCTGGTAAAAACAGTCGAGAATGATATCGTACGATAGACATTTTAATGTCGTCCTGAGATATATACGCTTGTATCGTGCAGCACTATAGCACATTATAGAGAAGTAAACAAAAGCTAATGGAACAATTTCAGTAATGGGCATCCATAATAAAGCAACTGGTATATTTATTTCCTTGTTTACAGTTTGGTGAGAAGAGTGTGCATTGAACAAATATGTTTTTATTGAGGGAATTGTCGGTATAGGAGTACAAATTGAAAACTTCATGCAGAGAGATTCAACCGTTATGTGTGTTGTGTTATCAATGTTTCATGTTGATGTCGTGATGGCATGTGGAGCACATCCGTGCTGACGCGTACTCCAGAAGAGACTTCATTCTTTCCCCTGCCAGTATCGCAGCGAAAAGGCTGCGGTATCTCGCTATCATTGTCTGGGCTTATCTGGCGGCTGCAGGCTTTTGACGAGGCGGGTGGCACCTTGTGTTCTTTTGATTGGCTTCTCATTTGTTAACGAAAACATGCTTCCATTTACCGCCACTGAGTGAAAAATGTAGTAGTCATTAAATATTCATTACTTGTGCAATTTGTTTCTGCTTTATGCAGTTTAAGCCTGGAGAGTTGTTCCGGGTGTTGGGGAGGTCGGATGTCTTATTGACGGTCTTTGAAGCAACCTTTATGCTTGTCGGTGGTTTGATATTTGATCAGCATTCAACCCAATAAAGATCATTACCCTGCATATTTTCTCACAAACGTGACGTTGTGCTGCATCATTGTTGGTAAATAAAAAAGGCATACGAGCAAATAAAGGCACCGATGTTTTCACTTCCGATTTTGGAGCTATGAGTATTGGCCGATACCGATATTGATCCGATACAACATCAACAGGATCAATCATACTTTTAGTATTATACCTAGGGGTGTCAACAACGTTTTTACGTCCGATACAGGAGCTTTGAGTATTTCCCAATACCGATATTGAGCCGATAGCATATCAAAAGTAGATCAATTTGGTTGTTTTGTAGTGTGGAATATTAAAAAAAAATCTTCATTAAGTGAAATGACTCAAAGAAAGAAGGGCTAGTAATAAAAATACTTTTTTTTCAAATGTTCTTGTCTTTATATATATATATATATATATATATATATATATATATATATATATATATATATATATATATATATATATATATATATATATATATATATATAAATATATATATATATATATAATATATATATATATATATTATATATATATATATATATATATATATATATTATATATATATATATATATATATATATATATATATAAAATATACGTTTTATGAATACAAGAAGAAAAGATAGCCAATATTGTCATTTAATTTATGTGTGTTGTCTATATACATTATACATTACTGTATATATATATATATATATATATATATATATATATATATATATATATATTAGTATTTTTAAGAAAAAAAATATAATACATATACTGTTATGTATATATACAGTATATATATATATATATATATATATACATACACATATACATACAGTATATACATGTATATATGTGTATATATATGTATCTATATACATAAACATATGTATATATATATATACATATATGTATATATATATATGTATGTGTATATATATACATATATATGTATATATGTATGTATATATATGTGTATATATGTATATATATGTATAAATGTATGTATATATGTATATAGGTATGTGTATATATGTATATATATGTGTGTATATATGTATAAATGTATGTATATATGTATATAGGTATATGTATATATAAATGTATGTATATATGTATATAGGTATGTGTATATATGTATATATATGTGTGTATATATGTATAAATGTATGTATATATGTATATAGGTATATGTATATATATGTGTGTGTATATATGTATAAATGTATGTATAGAGGTATGTGTATATGTATATATATATATATATATATATATATATATATATATATATATATATATATATATATATATATATATATATATATATATATATATATATATACGTGTGTGTATATATGTATAAATGTATGTATAGAGGTATGTGTATATGTATATATATATATATATATATATATATATACAACTGGGCGACAGTTTTAGAGATTTCTCCGAACGTTTATACTGTGCTTGAATGCACAAAGGTGAGCTTTGTTGATGTTATTGACTTGTCATGGAGTGCAAGTCAGGAATATTTGGTCGGTGCATGACTGCAAGATAATACATGCTAACATGCTATTTAGGCTAGCTGTATGTACATTTTGATCATTATGCCTCGTTTGTAGGTATATTTAAGCCCAGTTAATTTCCTTTACTTATGTCCTCTGTGTATTTTGTTTGTTTTTGTTTCATGACACATTATCTGTATGTAATATTGGCAACATTTCTGATAGTTGTTTGTGCGCCATGTTGTTCCAGACCACAGCAAACCCTACGCAGCTTGCAAAGATTGTGATAAATTAATTAGAAGAAGACGGCCTGCCGTTTCCTTTAACTCGGACACACACATCTGTACCTTTGGCCGTTCTAAGACAGTCATTACCAGGAGTTATCTCACCTTCTTGTCATGATCCGTGGTCCGGATCATGTTTTGTGTTTTGTGTTTGTTTTGGACTCCTTTAGTTCCTGTTTGTGCTCATTGTTTGCCTCGTGCCTTGCCAAGTAAGTCTTGTTTGTTCCATGCCTAGTTTATGCTAGTTGTTCGCTTCATGCCTAAGTCTTGTTTATTTCATGCCACAGTTTCGTGAGGCTAATATAGCTAATTAGCCACTTACATCACGTGTTGCCTTCATTATTATTAGGGACCGAATGTGCCTTTGGAACAGAGGACCCTATTGTATTTCTAGTGTTTTATTATTCTTTATTATTATTATTATTATCATTATTATTATTATAGCGCCGCCTCTTTGAGCTGTAATTTGACCCCCTTAACATGCTTCAAAACTCACCAAATTGGACACACACATCAGGACTGGCGAAAATTGCGAACTACTCAAAAAACCAAACCCCAAAACTCAAATTGAGCTCTAGCGCCCCCTAGGAAGAAAACACAGACAAAACTGCCTGTAACTTCCACTAGGAATGTCGTGGAGACATGAAACAACAACCTCTATGTAGGTCTCACTTAGACCTAGATTTCATACACTGACATCCCCCAGAAAAAATCAACAGGAAGTTTTCAATTCCCCCTTCAAAACAAAAGTTTAGTAAAAACAGTCACCTTTGCCTCTTTGAGTTGTAATTTGACCCCCTTAACATGCTTCAAACTCACCAAATTGGACACACACATCAGGACTGGCAAAAATTGCGATCTAATCAAAAAACCAAACCCCAAAACTCAAAATTGCGCTCTAGCGCCCCCTAGGAAGAAAACACAGACACAACTGCCTGTAACTTCCAGTAGGAATGTCGTAGAGACATGAAACAAACACCTCTATGTAGGTCTCACTTAGACCTAGATTTCATACACTGAAATCCCCCAGAAAAAATCAACAGGAAGTTTGCAATTCCCCCTTCAAAACAAAAGTTTAGTAAAAACAGTCACCTTTGCCTCTTTCAGCTGTATTTGACCCCCTTAACATGCTTCAAAACTCACCAAATTGGACACACACATCAGGACTGGCAAAAATTGCGATCTAATCAAAAAACCAAACCCCAAAACTCAAAATTGCGCTCTAGCGCCCCCTAGGAAGAAAACACAGACACAACTGCCTGTAACTTCCACTAGGAATGTCGTAGAGACATGAAACAAAAACCTCTATGTAGGTCTCACTTAGACCTAGTCTCCATACACTGACATCCCCCAGAAAAAATCAACAGGAAGTTTGCAATTCCCCCTTCAAACAAAACTTTAGTAAAAACAGCCACCTTTGCCTCTTTGAGCTGTAATTTGACCCCCTTAACATGCTTCAAACTCACCAAATTGGACACACACATCAGGACTGGAAAAAATTGTGATTTAATCAAAAAAACAAACCCCAAAACTCAAAATTGCGCTCTACCGCCCCCTAGGAAGAAAACACAGACACAACTGCCTGTAACTTCCAGTAGGAATGTCGTAGAGACATGAAACAAACACCTCTATGTAGGTCTCACTTAGACCTAGATTTCATACACTGACATCACCCAGAAAAAATCAACAGGAAGTTTGCAATTCCCCCTTCAAAACAAAAGTTTAGTAAAAACAATCACCTTTGCCTCTTTGAGCTGTAATTTGACCCCCTTAACATGCTTCAAAACTCACCAAAGTGGACACACACATCAGGACTGGCAAAACTTGCTATTAATCAAAAAACCAAACCCCAAAACTCAAAATTGCGCTCTAGCACCCCCTAGGAAGAAAACACAGACAAAACTGCCTGTAACTTCCACTAGGAATGTCGTAGAGACATGAAACAACAAACTCTATGTAGGTCTCACTTAGACCTACATTTCATACACTGACATCACCCAGAAAAAATCAACAGGAAGTTTGCAATTCCCCCTTCAAAACAAAAGTTTAGTAAAAACAGTCACCTTTGCCTCTTTGAGCTGTAATTTGACCCCCTTAAATGCTTCAAAACTCACCAAATTGGACACACACATCAGGACTGGCGAAAATTGCGATCTAATCAAAAAAACAAACCCCAAAAACTCAAAATTGAGCTCTAGCGCCCCCTAGGAAGAAAACACAGACACAACTGCCTGTAACTTCCAGTAGGAATGTCGTAGAGACATGAAACAAACACCTCTATGTAGGTCTCACTTAGACCTAGATTTCATACACTGACATCCCCCAGAAAAAATCAACAGGAAGTTTGCAATTCCCCCTTCAAAACAAAAGTTTAGTACCAACAGTCACCTTTGCCTCTTTGAGCTGTAATTTGACCCCCTTAACATGCTTCAAAACTCACCAAATTGGACACACACATCAGGACTGGCGAAAATTGCGATCTAATCAAAAAACCAAACCCCAAAACTAAAAATTGAGCTCTAGCGCCCCTAGGAAGAAAACACAGACAAAACTGCCTGTAACTTCCACTAGGAATGTCGTAGAGACATGAAACAACAAACTCTATGTAGGTCTCACTTAGACCTAGATTTCATACACTGACATCCCCCAGAAAAAATCAACAGGAAGTTTGCAATTCCCCCTTCAAAACAAAAGTTTAGTAAAAACGGTCACCTTTGCCTCTTTGAGCTGTAATTTGACCCCCTTAACATGCTTCAAAACTCACCAAATTGGACACACACACATCAGGACTGGCAAAAATTGTGATTTAATCAAAAAAACAAACCCCAAAACTCAAAATTGCGCTCTAGCGCCCCCTAGGAAGAAAACACAGACACAACTGCCTGTAACTTCCAGTAGGAATGTCGTAGAGACATGAAACAAACACCTCTATGTAGGTCTCACTTAGACCTAGATTTCATACACTGACATCACCCAGAAAAAATCAACAGGAAGTTTGCAATTCCCCCTTCAAAACAAAAGTTTAGTAAAAACAATCACCTTTGCCTCTTTGAGCTGTAATTTGACCCCCTTAACATGCTTCAAAACTCACCAAAGTGGACACACACATCAGGACTGGCAAAACTTGCTATTAATCAAAAAACCAAACCCCAAAACTCAAAATTGCGCTCTAGCACACCCTAGGAAGAAAACACAGACAAAACTGCCTGTAACTTCCACTAGGAATGTCGTAGAGACATGAAACAACAAACTCTATGTAGGTCTCACTTAGACCTAGATTTCATACACTGACATCCCCCAGAAAAAATCAACAGGAAGTTTTCAATTCCCCCTTCAAAACAAAAGTTTAGTAAAAACAGTCACCTTTGCCTCTTTGAGTTGTAATTTGACCCCCTTAACATGCTTCAAAACTCACCAAATTGGACACACACATCAGGACTGGCAAAAATTGCGATCTAATCAAAAAAACAAACCCCAAAACTCAAAATTGCGCTCTAGCGCCCCCTAGGAAGAAAACACAGACACAACTGCCTGTAACTTCCAGTAGGAATGTCGTAGAGACATGAAACAAACACCTCTATGTAGGTCTCACTTAGACCTAGATTTCATACACTGAAATCCCCCAGAAAAAATCAACAGGAAGTTTGCAATTCCCCCTTCAAAACAAAAGTTTAGTAAAAACAGTCACCTTTGCCTCTTTCAGCTGTAATTTGACCCCCTTAACATGCTTCAAAACTCACCAAATTGGACACACACATCAGGACTGGCGAAAATTGCGATCTAATCAAAAAGCCAAACCCCAAAACTCAAAATTGCGCTCTAGCGCCCCCTAGGAAGAAAACACAGACACAACTGCCTGTAACTTCCACTAGGAATGTCGTAGAGACATGAAACAAAAACCTCTATGTAGGTCTCACTTAGACCTAGTCTCCATACACTGACATCCCCCAGAAAAAATCAACAGGAAGTTTGCAATTCCCCCTTCAAAACAAAACTTTAGTAAAAACAGCCACCTTTGCCTCTTTGAGCTGTAATTTGACCCCCTTAACATGCTTCAAAACTCACCAAATTGGACACACATATCAGGACTGGCAAAAATTGCGATCTAATCAAAAAACCAAACCCCAAAACTCAAAATTGCGCTCTACCGCCCCCTAGGAAGAAAACACAGACACAACTGCCTGTAACTTCCAGTAGGAATGTCGTAGAGACATGAAACAAACACCTCTATGTAGGTCTCACTTAGACCTAGATTTCATACACTGACATCCCCCAGAAAAAAATCAACAGGAAGTTTGCAATTCCCCCTTCAAAACAAAAGTTTAGTAAAAACAATCACCTTTGCCTCTTTGAGCTGTAATTTGACCCCCTTAACATGCTTCAAAACTCACCAAAGTGGACACACACATCAGGACTGGCAAAACTTGCTATTAATCAAAAAACCAAACCCCAAAACTCAAAATTGCGCTCTAGCACCCCCTAGGAAGAAAACACAGACAAAACTGCCTGTAACTTCCACTAGGAATGTCGTAGAGACATGAAACAACAAACTCTATGTAGGTCTCACTTAGACCTAGATTTCATACACTGACATCACCCAGAAAAAATCAACAGGAAGTTTGCAATTCCCCCTTCAAAACAAAAGTTTAGTAAAAACAGTCACCTTTGCCTCTTTGAGCTGTAATTTGACCCCCTTAAATGCTTCAAAACTCACCAAATTGGACACACACATCAGGACTGGCGAAAATTGCGATCTAATCAAAAAAACAAACCCCAAAACTCAAAATTGAGCTCTAGCGCCCCCTAGGAAGAAAACACATACACAACTGCCTGTAACTTCCAGTAGGAATGTCGTAGAGACATGAAACAAACACCTCTATGTAGGTCTCACTTAGACCTAGATTTCATACACTGACATCCCCCAGAAAAAATCAACAGGAAGTTTGCAATTCCCCCTTCAAAACAAAAGTTTAGTACCAACAGTCACCTTTGCCTCTTTGAGCTGTAATTTGACCCCCTTAACATGCTTCAAAACTCATCAAATTGGTCACACACATCAGGACTGGCGAAAATTGCGATCTAATCAAAAAACCAAACCCCAAAACTAAAAATTGAGCTCTAGCGCCCCTAGGAAGAAAACACAGACAAAACTGCCTGTAACTTCCACTAGGAATGTCGTAGAGACATGAAACAACAAACTCTATGTAGGTCTCACTTAGACCTAGATTTCATACACTGACATCCCCCAGAAAAAATCAACAGGAAGTTTGCAATTCCCCCTTCAAAACAAAAGTTTAGTAAAAACGGTCACCTTTGCCT
The DNA here is from genome assembly GCF_033978785.1 of Entelurus aequoreus. Taxonomy (NCBI): domain Eukaryota; kingdom Metazoa; phylum Chordata; class Actinopteri; order Syngnathiformes; family Syngnathidae; genus Entelurus; species Entelurus aequoreus. The sequence continues at coordinate 95,070,055 of NC_084732.1, forward strand.
CTTTGAGCTGTAATTTGACCCCCTTAACATGCTTCAAAACTCACCAAATTGGACACACACACATCAGGACTGGCAAAAATTGTGATTTAATCAAAAAAACAAACCCCAAAACTCAAAATTGCGCTCTAGCGCCCCCTAGGAAGAAAACACAGACACAACTGCCTGTAACTTCCAGTAGGAATGTCGTAGAGACATGAAACAAACACCTCTATGTAGGTCTCACTTAGACCTAGATTTCATACACTGACATCCCCCAGAAAAAATCAACAGGAAGTTTGCAATTCCCCCTTCAAAACAAAAGTTTAGTACCAACAGTCACCTTTGCGTCTTTGAGCTGTAATTTGACCCCCTTAACATGCTTCAAAACTCACCAAATTGGACACACACATCAGGACTGGCGAAAATTGCGATCTAATCAAAAAACCAAACCCCAAAACTAAAAATTGAGCTCTAGCGCCCCTAGGAAGAAAACACAGACAAAACTGCCTGTAACTTCCACTAGGAATGTGGTAGAGACATGAAACAACAACCTCTATGTAGGTCTCACTTAGACCTATATTTCATACACTGACATCCCCCAGAAAAAATCAACAGGAAGTTTGCAATTCCCCCTTCAAAACAAAAGTTTAGTAAAAACGGTCACCTTTGCCTCTTTGAGCTGCAATTTGACCCCCTTAACATGCTTCAAAACTCATCAAATTGGTCACACACATCAGGACTGGCGAAAATTGCGATC
>NC_084732.1:95070810-95093310 GCF_033978785.1 Entelurus aequoreus
TTATTGCCTTCTGGTTAGCTAATGTTTGCCCTGCAGGTAATTGTCACTTTTCCACCCCTTTATATATTAGGTATAGTTGTAAGCCTAGTTGTTAAAGTGCACATCATTAATGTTAATTAAGCAATATCACATGAGAGGGAATGCTGTTTTTTTCAATTTGAGCACTGCTGTGATTCGGTTAAAGATAATCATAACATAACATTCTCATATAATATGTTAATTTGCTTTCTTTAAGTAAAAAAAAGGTCAAAGACAAAGCTATTCGGTTTCTTGTGAGTATATACACTTCACTGCCGATGTGGGGGGGCGCCACCTAAAATCTTGCCTAGGGCGCCAGATTGGTTAGGGCCAGGCCTGCTCTCGGGCCCGGTAGCAAATGCGTCACGGACCGGTACCGGTCCCCGGACCGGTAGTTGGGGACCACTGCTCTAAGGGACTAAGAACCTACGGATCAAATGATGACTCGTAGTTCAAATGTACCCGCACTTACTATAATTCTGGTCTCTGTGACCATTGGACTGTGCCAGTAATTACATAAACTGTGACTGATAAAACAGTTAATTATGATAAAGTTGGTAAAGTGTTAGCATACAAAAAATAGTGCTGTCAAGAGTGGAAGAATACATGCAGACTAAAGTATCCCCTCTGGCACATAAGTGCGTTATTCATTATATACTCTGACTGGTTTTCTATAAAGTTCAATTATTTAGAAAAAAGAAAAAAAAGAAAATGAGTGACTGACTTTCAGCCAGCCAGGCATTTTCTGAAGGTCTCAAAAAGAGGACGTGTGTGTGTGTGTGTGTGTGTGTGTGTGTGTGTGTGTGTGTGTGTGTGTGTGTGTGTGTGTGTGTGTGTGTGTGTGTGTGTGTGTGTGTGTGTGTGTAAAACTGGAACGTCCGTTATAGATCTCCCATTCATTTTTCTATCAGGCCTTAGAAAATGTATTTTTTTAATAGAACCGAGCGGGAATCCCCAAGTGGTGCTGCTGGACCCGAATGAGCTGCCACAACAATAAAATCCACATTCCCGGCCGCATGTCTGGTAGCTGAGTAAAACCGCAGCCAGCTGCCAGGGATGAAGGCCACCGGCAGCAGTGCTTGGTGACCCGAGCATAAGGGTGAGAACAGCTGGCGCCTCGAATCACAAACCCTCCCCAGACCAGGCTGCCTGGTTCAAACACGCTCCGAGTCGACACGTCTTTTTGAGGAGTTTCTCTGCCTGACTGAGGAAGTTTTTTTTTTCTGTCGCTCCTTCAGGATGTATTTTTTTGTCGGTAGAGTTGCATCAAGGGGGTGTTGAGAAGGTGTCGGTATGCAAACATGAACCAGAGCCGATCGTCCCTGGATAAACTGAATCATCCCCAGTGTTGGCGCTAGGATTTTTCAAGGGGTACTTCACATTTGAACATTTCCTGTAGAGCTTGGTGTAGCTCTCTGCGGTAATCCTTCATGGCACCATTTTTATTCATGCTATTTAGGATGCCCCATGTTTCTTTCAGATTGTTTTTGTGCCGGTCCAACAACTGACTGTAATATTCTTTCCTATACGTGTTCGTAGTGTGCTAGTTAGCTTGTTCTTATTCGTTTTCTGCTTGCTCTTATACGTTTTCCAATTGTTTTCTGTCTCTGTAGCCGAATCTGGCCCACAAATTAATTATATATGATATTTGATTAGTATTAGAACCAGCCCGCAGGCCACAGCCGCCTGCTGCTGTTTTGCACGCACCAATACTCCATTTAATGGTCTGACAAACCCAACTCGCAGTTCTGTCAGATTTTCATCCGGTCTGTGGAACCATTGGCGAGTAAGGCTGTATGCTGGACATTGGATACTGTGGAGTGTTTTTCATTTATTTAACTTTATACACATTTTTTTATTTATTTTATTTCTACTTGTATTTGTTTTATTTGGGTTTTATCGTTGTATGGATTATTTTTCTGTGATATGGATCTCCCTGGGTCTGAAATAAAATGACTGCTACATCAGTCGCTAGGAATTTTCAAAATGGGGTCCCAGGGACCCCATCGAGTCATAAAAATTGGGTCTCACAGTACATTTGATTGATTGATTGATTTTCGGGGTCCCACTTTTGTGTAAGCGTTTTGAAAACAAATGATAAATGTATGCATTATCCTGTTTTATCACACATTCTATATTGTGTTTTTGGGAAAAGGTTGTCATAAACGTTACTTAATTCATAAAAAAATACAAAAGAAAACACATTTTTATGTACATGTAAATTTATTCAGTTATAAACATTAATTCACTTTCTTCTTTCCTTCATGGAACTAAACTTTACTGCTGCCGGTATTTTTTTCTATATTTTCATTTATTAAGTTGTAGGTTGTATTTATTTCAGTATAAATGTGAAAAAAGTGTTTTGCTTCGTCTGTCATGAAATGATGATAATAGTGTGCCAGGGCATACGTACGTTATTTATTTATCGCTTAATTATCTAGAGTCTACATCAACTTCAGATCTATCCCTCAATTCTAAGTTTTTTTGGTTTTTTTTCATGTTGTTTTTTTGTTTGTTTTCTGCCCTTTTTGTCAAAGAAAACTGTGTTTTTTTTAATGGCAAACAGACAAAATACGCAAAATCTTCCACAAAGTGGAATATTTGATGTGAAGTAATCAGAGCCTTGGATAGGTCAATAGTTCAAAAAAACATTGATTTTGATTCAATATTATGTTTTGAGCAAAAGAAAAAAACAACAACTTTGTTTTATTTGTCATTATTGCAACTTTTTCTAAATTGCATTTCACCTGTAAGCTTTTTTATTCCACTTTTGTTGTGTTTTGGGGGTTTTAATATTATTTTTAGAATGTGCCGTGGGCCTTTAAAACATTTTTTTAATAATATAATTTTTAAATAATTTAAAACATGTTTTTTTTTATTTTAATAGTATTTTACAATGTGCCGTGGGGCCTTTAAAACATTTTTTTAATAATATAATTTTTTAATAATTTAAAACATGTTTTTTTTTATTTTAATAGTATTTTTAGAATGTGCCGTGGGCCTTTAAAACATTGTTTTAATAATATATTTTTTTAATAATTTAAAACATGTTTTTGTTTATTTTAATAGTATTTTACAATGTGCTGTGGGGCCTTTAAAATATTTTTTTAATAATATAATTTTTTAATAATTTAAAACATGTTTTTGTTTATTTTAATAGTATTTTTAGAATGTGCCGTGGGCTTTTAAAACATTGTTTTAATAATATAATTTTTTAATAATTTAAAACATGTTTTTGTTTATTCTAATAGTATTTTTAGAATGTGCCGTGGGGCCTTTAAAACATTTTTTTAATAATATAATTTTTTAATAATTTAAAACATGTTTTTGTTTATTTTAATAGTATTTTACAATGTGCCATGGGGCCTTTAAAACATTTTTTTAATAATATAATTTTTCAATAATTTAAAACATGTTTTTGTTTATTTTAATAGTATTTTTAGAATGTGCCGTGGGCCTTTAAAACATTGTTTTAATAATATAATTTTTTAATAATTTAAAACATGTTTTTGTTAATTTTAATAGTATTTTTAGAATGTGCCGTGGGGCCTTTAAAACATTTTTTTAATAAAATCATTTTTTAATAATTTAAAACATGTTTTTGTTTATTTTAATAGTATTTTAGAATGTGCCGTGGGGCCTTTAAAACATTTTTTTTAATAATATAATTTTTTAATAATTTAAAACATGTTTTTTTTTATTTTAATAGTATTTTTAGAATGTGCCGTGGGCCTTTAAAACATTGTTTTAATAATACATTTTTTTAATAATTTAAAACATGTTTTTGTTTATTTTAATAGTATTTTACAATGTGCCGTGGGGCCTTTAAAACATTTTTTTAATAATATAATTTTTTAATAATTTAAAACATGTTTTAGTTTATTTTAATAGTATTTTTAGAATGTGCCGTGGGCCTTTAAAACATTGTTTTAATAATATAATTTTTTAATAATTTAAAACATGTTTTTGTTTATTTTAATAGTATTTTACAATGTGCCATGGGGCCTTTAAAACATTTTTTTAATAATATAATTTTTTAATAATTTAAAACATGTTTTTGTTTATTTTAATAGTATTTTTAGAATGTGCCGTGGGGCCTTTAAAACATTTTTTTAATAATATAATTTTTTAATAATTTAAAACATGTTTTTTTTTATTTTAATAGTATTTTAGAATGTGCCGTGGGGCCTTTAAAACATTTTTTTTATAATATAATTTTTTAATAATTTAAAACATGTTTTTGTTTATTTTAATAGTATTTTTAGAATGTGCCGTGGGCCTTTAAAACATTGTTTTAATAATATAATTTTTTACTAATTTAAAACATGTTTTTGTTTATTTTAATAGTATTTTACAATGTGCTGTGGGGCCTTTAAAACATTTTTTTAATAATATATTTTTTTAATAATTTAAAACATGTTTTTGTTTATTTTAATAGTATTTTTAGAATGTGCCGTGGGCCTTTAAAACATTGTTTTAATAATATATTTTTTTAATAACTTAAAACATGTTTTTGTTTATTTTAATAGTATTTTTAGAATGTGCCGTGGGGCCTTTAAAACATTTTGCCACACTTTTGACACCACTGCTATAGATAATAAAAAAATAAAAAAATAATAAACGCGTTTCGTCTTTTTATATTGTCTATGTATCGTTGGCAGGTTGAAAACAACTCTGCGGATTTATGTGCAGAAACCAACATTTGAACAGCACCGTATAATAACCATCGAGAGACAAGAACTTTGTTTATGCGGTCACACCACACAGCACATAGGGCTGTGAGCGCACCTGTTTTTATTAGCACACACAAATTGGCACAATCAACCACGGACGCATTTCAGCTGTGCGTGTCAGCCTTCAAAAAGGAAAATCAAAAACAAGTGTTTAGGAAATAAAAGACAATTAGGCCAAACGCAATAATTGAGGGCACATCTTAACATATATAATTCAACCTTAGTTAAGCAAAAATATGATTTATTCGATTACTCGATTAATCGATCGTGATATTCGATAGAATACTCAATTACTAAAATATTTGATAACTGCAGCTCTACACTAATTCAAGCATCAGGGCTTTGGGAAACATTTTACAATTCTATTTTATAATATCTTTTTAAGAGCGCAACTGATAAATAGTAATGGTAAATTATTGAGATGTATGGTATTCTGGGGTGTTAAAGGCCTACTGAAAGCCACTACTACCGACCACGCAGTCTGATAGTTTATATATCAATGATGAAATCTTAACATTGCAACACATGCCAATACGGCCGGGTTAACTTATAAAGTGCAATTTTAAATTTCCTGCGAAACTTCCGGTTGAAAATGTCTATGTATGATGACGTATGCGCGTGACGTCGACGGTTGATACGGAAGTATTCGGACCCATTGAATCCAATACAAATAAGCTCTGTTTTCATCCCAAAATTCCACAGTATTCTGGATATCTGTGTTGGTGAATCTTTTGCAATTTGTTTAATGAACAATGGAGACTGCAAAGAAGAAAGCAGTAGGTGCGATCGGTGCATTAGCGGCGGACTACAGCAACACAACCAGGAAGACTTTGAGGATAGCAGACGCGCTAGCCGAACGACCTCACCTTGACTTCCTCCGTCTCCGGGCCGCCAACCGCATCGGTGATCAGGTGAAGTCCTTCGTCGCTCCGTCGATCGCTGGAACGCAGGTGAGCACGGGTCGTGATGAGCAGATGAGAGCTGGCGTAGGTGCAGAGCTAATGTTTTTAGCATAGCTCTGTCGAGGTTCCATAGCTAAGTTAGCTTCAATGGCGTCGTTAGCAACAGCATTGCTAAGCTTCGCCAAGCTGGAAAGCATTAACCGTGTATTTACATGTCCAGAGTTTGGTAGTATTGTTGATCTTCTGTCTATCCTTCCAGTCAGGGACTTATTTGTTTTGTTTCTATCTGCATTTAAGCACGATGCTATCACGTTAGCTCAGTGGCTAAAGAGCTTCACCGATGTATTGTCGTGAATGTCCATTTCGCGTTCTCGACTCTCATTTTCAAGAGGATATAGTATCCGAGGTGGTTTAAAATACAAATCCGTGGTCCACAATAGAAAAACGAGAAAGTGTGGAATCCAATGAGCCCTTTTACCTAAGTTACGGTCAGAGCGAAAAAAGATACGTCCTGCACTGCACTCTAGTCCTTCACTCTCACGTTCCTCATCCACGAATCTTTCATCCTGGCTCAAATTAATGGGGTAATCGTCGCTTTCTCGGTCCGAATCGCTCTCGCTGCTGGTGTAAACAATGGGGTAATGTGAGGAGCCTTTCAACCTGCGACGTCACGCTACTTCCGGTACAGGCAAGGCTTTTTTTTTATCAGCGACCAAAAGTTGCGAACTTTATCGTCGATGTTCTCTACTAAATCCTTTCAGCAAAAATATGGCAATATCGCGAAATGATCAAGTATGACACATAGAATGGATCTGCTATCCCCGTTTAAATTAAAAAAAATCATATCAGTAGGCCTTTAAATAAGAACAACAATGTACACCAAAAATTGTAACGTGATTCGAGCTGTGGATTTTGTGAACCATACCACCCCTACACTGGAAGCAAGTCAGACAAACAGTCCTGCCCCTGACCCTGCAGAGTTGAAACAAGGACTTTAAATGGGATCCAGTGTCGAGATGCCAGGACAGGAGTGAAATGACTTAGTTAAGAGCCAAGCAGGCAATCATGGAGGTTTTACTGAGGCACAGAACGAGAGAGTGGCTGTAATCAAAGCGTGATGACACAAAGGCATGAATAATCATCTCTAACTGGGGATGAGACAAATTGGAACGCACGTTCGAGATATTCCTATAGTCAAAAAAAAAAAAGCATCTATGGGTGTTTTTTATCGAACCGCATGGCCTCGTCAAAGATAAGTCCAAGAATTTCAAACAGACAGTCGAGCAGTTTATTGAATTTGTCAGTACTCTCGGGATCAAATGGAAAATACAGCTCGCTGTCGTCGGCAGACATGTGGTATGAGGTGCCTCCAAACCCGTTGGTGGTAATGTTGCCGAATGGTAGATTGCGGGGCGAGAAGAATTTGATCCAATTTTGATCCCTGAGGCACACCAAATGAAGAAGGAACCGACAAACAGAGCTACCAGTTAAAAGGGAACTGCGCTATTTTGGGGGAATGTGCCTATTGTTCACAATCATTAGGAGAGACAAGAAGTTTTTATTAGAGATGTCCGATAAATGCTTTAAAATGTAATATCGGAAATTATCGGTATCGTTTTTTTAATTTTTTTTTTTTTTTTTTTTAATTTATTAAATCAACATAAAAAACATGAGATACACTTACAATTAGTGCACCAACCCAAAAAAACTCTCTCCCCCATTCACACTCATTCACACTCATTCACACAAAAGGGTTCTTTCTTTCTGTTATTAATATTCTGGTTCCTACATTACATATCAATATAATCATCAATAAATATCAATACAGTCTGCAAGGGATACAGTCCGTAAGCACACATGATTGTGCGTGCTGCTGGTCCACTAATAGTACTAACCTTTAACAGTTAATTTGACTCATTTTCATTAAAGGCCTACTGAAAGCCACTAGTACCGACCACGCAGTCTGATAGTTTATATATCAATGATGAAATCTTAACATTGCATGGCATCAATATCTGTATCGGTATCAATATCAGTATCGGTCACTAAAGCAATATTGGTATGGTATTTTAAGTGAAATAGAACCTTTGGGACACCCCTACGTTCAGATACATGACTGGCATGCCAGGCTGCTTATGAATGTCACACCTTCATAACAATATGTAAAATGTACAATATACACACTGCAAGTATATATATATATATATATATATATATATATATATATATATATATATATATATATATATATATATATATATATATATATATATATATATATATATATATATATATATATATATATATATATACGTATGTATGTATATATATATAAATATATATATATATATATATATACGTATGTATGTATATATATATAAATATAATATATATATATATATATATATATATATATATATATATATATATATATATATATATATATATATATATATATATATATATATATATATATACATATATATATATATATATACTTGCAGTGTGTATATTGTACATTTTACATATTGTTATGAAGGTGTATGTTACTATATTATAATAATACTTGCAGGTGTATATTGTACATATTACATATCGTTATGAAGGTGTCTGTTACTACATTATATATATATATATATATATATATATATATATATATATATATATATATATATATATATATATATATATATATATATATATATATATATATATATATATATATATATATATATATATATATATATATATATATATATATATATATATATATATATATATATATGTATATATATATACTTGCAGTGTGTATATTGTACATTTTACATATTGTTATGAAGGTGTATGTTGCTACATTATAATAATACTTGCAGGTGTATATTGTACATATTACATATCATTATGAAGGTGTCTGTTACAACATTATGTATATACTTGCAGGTTTATGCTGTACATATTACATATTGTTATGAAGGTGTCTGTTACTACATTATGTACAGTATATACCTGCAGTGTGTATATTGTACATATTACATATTGTTATGAAGGTGTCTGTTACTACATTATATATATACTTGCATTGTGTATATTGTACATATTACATATTGTTATGAAGGTGTCTGTTACTACATTATATATATACTTGCAGTGTGTATATTGTACATATTACATATTGTTGTGAAGGTGTCTGTTACTACATTATACATATACTTGCAGGTGTATGTTGTACATATTACATATTGTTATGAAGTTGTCTGTAAAACCAAAAAAGAAAAAAAAGATGTGTTTTCTTGTCTCTCATAATGATTGTGAAAGATAGGCAAAATCCCCCCCCTCCAAAAAATGCAGTTCCCCTTTAAGGGTATATCGCTGTGGTGGGCTCTCACCTGGAAAAGCCAAAGTCTTTTTTTTTTTTTTATCCTCTTGATTTTCATATTCTGCACATTAAAAATGTAAAATAGTGTCAAAATCATTTAACGCAAAATAAAAACCGTGAATGAAAATCGGGTGGTGGTCCTTATTTATTTTCAGGGGAGTTGGCAGCTCTGCGAGAGCACGAGTGTAAACTCAATAGAGCACGGACCCCATTAACATTTTGCAATGAGTGGGCATAATTTAATCACAATATTTCATTTTCTTGCCAATGTGATCAAGAGAAGCGCTGACATTCATAAGCAGCCTGGCGTGCCAGTCATGTATCTGAACGTAGGGGTGTCCCAAAGTTACCATTTCACTTAAAATACCATACCAATATTGCTTTAGTGACCGATACTGATATTGATACCGATACAGATATGGATGCCATTCGATATAAGCATGAATCATGCATCATTTTATTATGTCGTAGTGTGGAATGTGAGAAAATGTTTGATGAAGTGGAATTAGTCCAATAGAGAACAATGGTAGGTATGAAAAAAACTAGCCTATTTATCATTAACTGGACTTATGCTGTGTCTAGGTTGAAGTGGGGTTGCAATTGTTTTATTGGCAACATTAAATTAAGCATTAAATCGCAGTAAATGGAACAAGCGGACACGTTTGTTACTGGATACTTTTTCTAATATGCTTGTGGCTTGGTGAATGTTTATATTTGATGCTCATTTATATTGACGAATGACGGCACTATTGTTCAATTGAAGACACTAGGGGTACTTGGAAAAAAACAAATTCAATCTCGAAATGCTATTTTTATTCATTCTGATTCGATTCATAACTTTCAATAATCAATAAAATGTATTTATTTATTTTATTCCCGGAATCGGATGTAAAAAAATAAATAAAATTGGCCAACTCTATGCCGACTTACTGTGCATATAAATCATCCGTCAGCAGCCGATAGGAGCTTTTGTATCTTGTAACCTGTTTTAAAAAGGCGTTAATGCCTTTTTGATACCGAATAATATATTGCAAGAATTTGTTTGAATCGAGAATTTTGTTGAATGAATTTTAAATATGTCGCTGCAAGAATCGGAATCAAATCAAAATGGGAGTTGTTACAAGATTCACATCCCAATTTATGTCTAGCTTGTGGGATATTGTGTGCTAAGCTGTAGTAGCATATATATATATACATACATACACATGTATGTATGTATATATATATATATATATATATATATATATATATATATATATATATATATATTATGTATGTGTGTGTATGTATATGTATATGTATATATATATATATATATATATATATATATATATATATATATATATATATATATATATATATATATATATATATATATATATATATATATATATATATATATATATGTATATATATATATATATATATATATATATATATATATATATATATATATATATATATATATATATATATATATATATATATATATATATATATATATATTACCGTTCAAAAGTTTGGGGTCACATTGAAATGTCCTTATTTTTTAAGGAAAAGCACTGTACTTTTCAATGAAGATAACTTTAAACTAGTCTTAACTTTGCTAATGTGGTAAATGACTATTCTAGCTGCAAATGTCTGGTTTTTGGTGCAATATCTACATAGGTGTATAGAGGCCCATTTCCAGCAACTATCTCTCCAGTGTTCTAATGGTACAATGTGTTTGCTCATTGGCTCAGAAGGCTAATTGATGATTAGAAAACACGTGTGCAATCATGTTCACACATCTGAAAACAGTTTAGCTCGTTACAGAAGCTACAAAACTGACCTTCCTTTGAGCAGATTGAGTTTCTGGAGCATCACATTTGTGGGGTCAATTAAACGCTCAAAACGGCCAGAAAAAGAGAACTTTCATCTGAAACTCGACAGTCTATTCTTGTTCTTAGAAATGAAGGCTATTCCACAAAATTTTTTGGGTGACCCCAAACTTTTGAACGGTAGTGTATATATATATATATATATATATATATATATATATATATATATATATATATATATATATATATATATATATATATATATATATATATATACACTACCGTGTATGTATATGTGTATATATATAAGTGTATATATGTATGTGTATGTATTTTTGATTGATTGAGACTTTTATTAGTAGGTTGCACAGTGAAGTACATATTCCGTACAATTGACCACTAAATGGTAACACCCGAATAAGTTTTTCAACTTGTTTAAGTCGGGGTATATATACAGTATATATATATATATATATATATATATATATATATATATATATATATATATATGTTTATGTATATATATATCTATATGCAAGAATTAAAAAAAAAATATATATATATATATATATATATATATATATATATATATATATATATATATATATATATATATATATATATATATATATATATATATATATATATATATGTGTGTATGGATATGTATGTATATACTGTATGTGTATATATATATATGGATATGTATGTATATGTAACGCGCAGTACCTGCAGTCAGCAAACTCGTCCAAAAGATGGCGCCGTAGGACAAACAATAACACATCTTTTCAGTCCTGTGCTTGGGTTTAAGCAACATATTGAACACAAAAACAATAAGGGCATTAACGTAAAAAAAAAATCTGTAATTAGCCGCTCCGTTTTAAAAGCCGAAGGGTTTAAAATCTAGGTAAGAAGTAGCGGCTTATAGTCTGTAATTTACTGTCATACTTTTTCACATTGAAATCCAACATGAAGCTTTGTCTTGCCGTGGCTAAAAGTGTACCAAGGTGAATTATTGCATTATAAAATGTTGGACTGTGATGTTGAAACAGTGTGGCTGCGGAGAAGAAACACCCAACTAATGTCTCAATTAAGTTCCTTTGTAGTTATGGCACAGATGTCGCAGTTAGCGTGTTTGAACTTCTTCACAGCGAAGACTAATTATTTTTTTCTTTGCCGAGAGCAATCCCAACTTATCACGTAGATCCAGCAACGAAAAAACTCAAAAGCTCCGTTAGTGGAACCCATCAACTTTCTGTATCACGTCTGGAGTTTGGCCTTTTCTCACCGCTTTATCTATAATTGAAGCACATAAATAATTGTACATTCAGAAAGAGAGCTCGTAATGAATAATTCCGGTTCAGATGTGGGGCTGTTCCGTGTCGTCCCCATTGATGTTGTCATGTGAAAATGAATAAATGGATGTTTGGGGGAGCGACCGAGACGTAATGGACGTGGGAATGCAGCCGGCTTTTTGTCTTATGCCCTAAGGCTGACAGACATTGCTTCTGCATCACCTGACAAAATGTAAGACAAAGCCCGGTTTGAAGGAGGACTCCATGAGGTGGAAGATGAGGTGACTTCCAATGTTTTGGCCCTCGCCGGCGTCGGAGCCCGACTTGATTGCACACCTCTGGGAGATTCGTGACAGGCTCGACAGCGCCCGCGCCCGCCTCCAAGCAGCCAATGTCGGAATCACTTGAGGAAGGGCGACCGCTTTCCGGCCGGGTTCTGGGGGTTTGTTAAAGATGTGACGAGGTGCGCTTGTGGTGACCCAGCCCACTTCCAAAACAATCAGAGGTTTAATTGCGTCTGTTTGTACAAACATACAGTTTATGTTCTGAGTACATCGAAGTAAACATTTCAATGTCTATTGTTCACGACAATTGATCTTTGAAATGAGGGTGTCTCCATCCGACATTGACATTGGATATTAGATTATATCCGCTCGCATCCAAACTATCCGATTTACTGTAAGCTCTGTGGTAGAGCTGCCACGTTCTTGAAGGAATCGAGTCATTTGAACGGCTCTTTTAGGTGGGCGATGAGAACCAACATCCATATACACACACACACTCGATTTAATCAATTAGTTGTTGCAGCCCTAATATATATATATATATATATATATATATATATATATATATATATATATATATATATATATATATATATATATATATATATATATATATATATATATATATATATATATATATATATATATATATATATATATATATATATATATATATATATATATATGTCTTAATTAGATTATCCAAAAAATAGTGCTCGATACCGTGGTAGAGCGTAATATGTATGTGTGGGAAAAAAATCACAAGACTATTTCATCTCTACAGGCCTGTTTCATGAGGGGTTTCCTCAATCCTCAGGAGATTGAGGAAACCCCTCATGAAACAGGCCTGTAGAGATGAAATAGTCTTGTGATTTTTTTCCCACACATACATATATATATATATATATATATATATATATATATATATATATATATATATATATATATATATATATATATATATATATATAGAGAGAGAGTGAGAGAGAGAGAGAGAGAGAGAGAGAGAGAGAGAGAGAGAGAGAGAGAGAGAGAGAGAGAGAGAGAGAGAGAGAGAGAGAGAGAGAGAGAGAGAGAGAGTTAGAGTTAGAGTTTGAGTTTATTTCGAACATGCAAGCATACAACATGATACATCACAATTTCCAGTTTCTCTTTTCAACATGTTCGAAAAGGAGTAGGAAGAAGCGGCGCTTATTTGATCCTACCCCTTTTCTTTACATAACAGTTGCTGAAACTTTTTTATTCACTTCCTGTTCTCAATGTATTCACAATAAACTCCATAGGTAATCACAATAAAAAATAAATAAATAAATAATAGTAAGAATTTAATAATAATAATTGGTGAAGAAAGTCATATTTCATATGATGAGATAAGTAAGATTACTTTAAGAATGAATGAGTGGATGGATGAAATAAATTGAGAATGTTGGTCATGGTTCTTCTTCTTTGTACTTTGTAAACACTTTAAGTTTGAAGAGTTTCTTGAAGTGGATCATATTAGTACATTGTTTGATTGCTTTGCTTAATCCATTCCATAATTTAATTCCACATACTGATATACTGAAGGTCTTAAGTGTTGTACGTGCGTACAAATGTTTTAAATCACATTTTTCTCTAAGATTATATTTCTCCTCTTTTGTTGAGAAGAATTGTTGTATATTCTTGGGTAGCAGGTTATAGTTTGCTTTGTGCATAATTTTAGCTGTTTGCAAATTCACTATGTCGTGGAATTTCAGTATCTTTGATTCAATAAATAAAGGATTTGTATGTTCTCTATATCCAACATTATGTATTATTCTAACTGATCTTTTTTGTAACACCGTTAATGAATGAAGTGTACTTTTGTAATTATTTCCCCATATTTCTACACAGTAGCTCAGATATGGTAACACTATATATATATATATATATATATATATATATATATATATATATATATATATATATATATATATATATATATATATATATATATATATATATATATATATATATATATATATATATATATATATATATATATTAGGGCTGCAATTAACAACTAATTTGATAATCGATTAATCTGTCGATTATTACTTCGATTAATCGATTAATAATCGGATAAAAGAGACAAACTACATTTCTACCCGTTCCAGTATTTTATTGAAAAAATACAGCATACTGGCACCATACTTATTTTGATTATTGTTTCTCAGCTGTTTGTAAATGTGGCAGTTCATAAATAAAGGTTTATTTAAAAAACAAAAAACAAAAAAGTAGCCTCTGCGCATGCGCATAGCATAGATCCAACGAATCGATGACTAAATTAATCGCCAACTATTGTTATAATCGATTTTAATCGATGTAATCGATTAGTTGTTGCAGCCCTAATATATATATATATATATATATATATATATATATATATATATATATATATATATATATATATATATATATATATATATATATATATATATACAGAGGCTATATTATCCCTACAAGCCTGTTTCGCAGGTTTCGCAGGTTTCGCAGGTTTCGCAGGTTTCCCTTGTACCTATTTTAGGTACAAGCCTGCGAAACAGGGATGATATAGCCTCTGTGTTTTTTCCTGACCTAACGTATATTCCGCTTTACCCCGGTATTGAGCACTGTATAACGGATAAACCACAGAAACCCCAACTATATATATATATATATATATATATATATATATATATATATATATATATATATATATATATATATATATATATATATATATATTAAAGTTAAGTTTAAGTATAATTAAAATTGCTCTCTGCGTTTCAACCCGTCCCCTTGTTCCACCCCCTGGGAGGTGAGGGGAGCAGTGAGCAGAAGCAGTGGCCGCGCTCGGGAATCATTTTGGTGATTTAACCCCCAATTCCAACCCCTGATGCTGAGTGCCAAGCAGGGAGGTAATGGGTCCCATTTTTATAATCTTTGGTATAACTCGGCCGGGGTTTGAACCCACAACCTACTAATCTCAGGGCGGACACTCCAACCAAAAGGCCACCGAGCAGGTAAAAAGTAGTTATTATTATTTTTTATATCCTTATTTATGTGACTTTTGTGTAAAATATCTCATAATTTAGATTTTGTGTATAATGATTACAACTTTTTAATCTCATTGTTATGACTTTTTATCTCATAATTTAGACTTTTTGTATTATAATCAAGACTTTTTGATCTAATAATTACGACTTTTTATCTCATAATTTCAGCATTTTAATATAAAAATGTTGGCTTTTCATCTCATAATTTCGAATTTGTATCTCATGATTATGACTTTTTATACCATAATTATGACCCACCATTGGTGTAGTTTTTTTCATTTTTTTTTTGTGGCGGAAACAGTTTTCCCATAGTCTAAGGTACACCCTTTAAAAATGAAAAAAAAATTATATCTGTGGTTAATCATGATTAATTGCAAGTTAACTATGGACAATATGATTAATTGTGATTCAATAAATGCATCGTTTAACAGCTCTGTTTATAAAACTTTGATTACAGTTAACTTAACACAATTCTTGTCAGCCATTGCAGAGCAGTCTCAATTATTTAATCAGCACCACGTTTGCGTAGAATGGCAAGCGTTGACAACAAAATAATTTGGCCTGTAGAGCAATAATTAGTTACAGATTGTTTCTGGCTCTGGAGAGAGCTTTCAAAGTAGTGCATCTGTTTGACTTGCAAATCAGCCCTTGTTGGTTTCGCTCTCAGGAGTCGTTGATGAGTCTGCATTAAAAAGGCTGATTCACAATTAGGGATGCATTAAAATAATGTCTGGGGGAAGTAGGGTGTTTTTTGAATTGTTGGATTGATGTTTTTTTACCAAAAGGTTTAGAGTAAACAATAGTGCTTTTCTTAAAATGGGGGGGAAAATTGTGTTATGCATTATATACAGTCGTGGTCAAAAGTTGACATACACTTGTAAAGAACATAATGTCATGGCTGTCTTAAGTTTCCAATCATTTCTACAACTCTTATTTTTTTGTGATGGAGTGATTGGAGCACATACTTGTTGGTCACAAAAAGCATTCATGAAGTTTGGTTCTTTTAAGAATTTATTATGGGTCTACTGAAAATGTGAGCAAATCTGCTGGGTCAAAAGTATACATACAGCAATGTTAATATTTGCTTACATGTCCCTTGGCAAGTTTCACTGCAATAAGGCGCTTTTGGTAGCCATCCACAAGCTTCTGCTTGAATTTTTGACCACTCCTCTTGACAAAATTGGTGCAGTTCAGCTAAATGTGTTGGTTTTCTGACATGGACTTGTTTCTTCAGCATTGTCCACACGTTTAAGTCAGGACTTTGGGGAGGCCTTTCTAAAACCGTCATTCTAGCCTGATTTAGCCATTCCTTTACCACTTTTGACGTGTGTTTGGGGTCATTGTCCTGTTGGAACACCCAACTGCGCCCGAGACCCAACCTCCGGGGTGATGATTGTAGGTCGTCCTGAAGAATTTGGAGGTAATCGTTCTTTTTCATTGTCCCATTTACTCTCTGTAAAGCACCAGTTCCATTGGCAGCAAAACAGGCCCAGAGCGTAATACTACCACCACCATGCTTGACGGTAGGAATTGGTGTTCCTGTGATTAAAGGCCTCACCTCCAAACATATTGCTGGATATTGTGGACAAACAGCTCAATTTTTGTTTAATATGACATCATATTGACAACGATAAGACTTTCTGGAGGAAGGTTCTGTATATATATTTTTATATATATATATATACACTACCGTTCAAAAGTTTAGGGTCACCCAAACAATTATGTGGAATAGCCTTAATTTCTAAGAACAAGAATAGACTGTCGAGTTTCAGATGAAAGTTCTCTTTTTCTGGCCATTTTGAGCGTTTAATTGACCCCACAAATGTGATGCTCCAGAAACTCAATCTGCTCAAAGGAAGGTCAGTTTTGTAGCTTCTGTAACAAGCTAAACTGTTTTCAGATGTGTGAACATGATTGCACAAGGGTTTTCTAATCATCAATTAGCCTTCTGAGCCAATGAGCAAACACATTGTACCATTAGAACACTGGAGTGATAGTTGCTGGAAATGGGCCTCTATACACCTATGTAGATATTGCACCAAAAACCAGACATTTGCAGCTAGAATAGTCATTTACCACATTAGCAATGTATAGAGTGTACTTCTTTAAAGTTAAGACTAGTTTAAAGTTATCTTCATTGAAAAGTACAGTGCTTTTCCTTCAAAAATAAGGACATTTCAATGTGACCCCAAACTTTTGAACGGTAGTATATATATATATATATATATATATATATATATATATATATATATATATATATATATATATATATATATATATATATATATATATATATATATATATATATATATATATATATATATATATATATATATATATATATATATATGATGTGGAGCAGACCCAACAAAGCAACCAAGAGACCCGACTCCACCCTTGGCCGCCCACCAACTCTCGGTCTCCATGGTTTGATTTGAAATTTCCGGGATCTATGCAGATCCCAAAAACACAAAACAGGTACCAACGAGTAAGAAAAGGTGGTTTTGCATAATAGGGGCCCCTTTTAAAGTAAGGAAAAAATATTTTGATTGAGTATTTCTTATGACAGTGTTTCCAAAATATACTGTAGATGAGCGGGTAAGTACACAAATGCTAACAACTCAATGTTCTTTCTGTGGCTTACAGTAAATGTCAACTATTCATAGAATGATACGACAATTGTTTATTGGTTTTTAAGCCGAATGAGAGAATATAAAAAAAGGAATAGGTTCCTGAAAACTTTTAACAAGAAAGATATTGGTAAGTGCAACAAATCATATTGAGCAATTGATCTCCGTGCAGATTATAGAAAGTAGCTTTCTTTATTACCTTTGTCGAGTTGAGTTGAAACCCTCTAGCGCAGACACCTATGCACGGCACAACCCAAGGGCCCAGATATATAATCAGATATATACTCTAGAGCAGTGGTTCTTAACCTTGTTGGAGGTACCGAACCCCACCAGTTTCATATGCGCATTCACCGAACCCTTCTTTAGTAAAAAATACAATTTTTGTTTTTTTTCAAATTCAAGACAAAGTTATATGTTTTTGGTAACACTTTAGTATGGGGATCATATTCTAAGTAACAAAGACTTCATTTAGAGTTTTTTGGACGCTAGGGGAACATAATCTAAGTAACAAAGACTTAATTTAGAGTTTTTTGGACACTAGGGGATAGGGATGATGTTCGAAACCGGTTCGCCCGGTTGTTCGATAAGAAAATAATCGTTCGATAAGAAAAGAACCGATTCCATGGACTCGAATCCCTTTTTGAGAACCGGTTCCCGTTATCGAGGCCACTATAGTAAAGAAAAAGAGTTGGTTCTTTATTCGAATCCCTGGGAACGAATCCCGTCCCACAAGAAATGCCCTGTGGGACATCACAGGAAATGAAGTAGCTCAGTCATTAGACTGAGCTATGTCATTTCCTGTGATGTCACACAAGCAGCAAAAATAATGGACCGGAAAAAACGCCTCAAGGCATGGCTATTAACCTATAGTGATCACAGAGACAGGTTGTTTTTGTGTTACTGTATATATTTGTTTTTCTGAAAAATCCCACATAATATACTTTGGGTAACAACAGTCAATATGTATTTATTTAATTTTTTTAGGGGGGTAACAGTCAATATTCATTTATTTATTTTATTTAAATTTTTTGCTTATAAAATAAAAGTGAGCTTTTGTTAAACCAAATATTGTGTGTTTTTTTCCATATACAACAACCTATCTGGATTCGATAAGAGAATCGATAAGGAATCGGTTCGATAAGACGATTCGATAATAGGCTCGAACTCGATAATTTCTTATCAAACATCATCCCTACTAGGGGAACATATTCTAAGTAACAAAGACTTATTTTAGAGTTTTTTGGACACTGGGGGAACATATTCTAAGTAACAAAGACTTAATTTAGAGTTATTTGGTTAGGGTTAGGGTTGGAGGGTTAGGGTCAGGGTTAGAGGGTTAGGCTTATAATAAGGCTATGCCGAATAAGGCATTAATAAGTACTTAATCATGACTAGTTAAGAGCCAATATGTTACTAATTTGCATGTTAATAAGCAATAAATTAATGGTGAATATGTTCCCCTTACTAAAGTGTTACCATGTTTTTTCTACTGGTGCACAAAATGAACCGTGCATGAACATCACCTTGTTCAAAGAACAAAACCAACACAGTGCATAAACTCACAAGAAATGACACACCTGCAAATCAGTCTGACTTCTGCTGTTGCCGTGTCCGTAATACGCCGATAGGGAGAAGTTTTTATTTACATGATGAGTCGGGTGTGTCTTGACCTCCGCCGAACCCCTGAGCCCGACTCACCGAACCCCCGAACCCAGGTTAAGAACCACTGTTCTAGAGTGTAATCAAGATTGTAATCACAACATATTGAATCAAGTATGTTAAACATGTTAATCAAGGGAGTTAAACGTGTAGTATCCCAGTATGATAAAAGAAAGTACTTGAAACTGTATGGATGAAGTGTGAGAGAAAAGCCTGTAAATGACCCTAGCCAAGGCGTACATGACTAGAGTCACGTTGTTATTGCCAAGAAAGAGCTGAAGTCAGTGGGAACTATGACTAAGAGGCAGATGGTCAGTAAAAACAGAAAGTTGGGTAAGATTCTGGAAAGTACCAGAATCTTCCAGTCAACGAGTAATGGCATGTATACTGTATCCAATGAAATGTTAGTACAATGTGACAAACTGAATCCTTATCCAATGAGATGTTAAGAACAATGTCATCAACCGTAATCTAAGACCAAGAAGGAAGTTTTATTTGTCGTAGAAATGTACCAGCCCACTTTGAAGGGCATTAAAGGATGCACAATTTGCTATTATTTGGGATTCGTGCTTCGACAAGCCATCGGATGGAAGACGGAGAGGACTCCCGAACTGCTTGGTTAAAGAACTTTTCCAAATCTCCAAGAAGAACAAATTCGACAGAAGAGACTTTTCTTCATCTGAGGTCCCCCTGCTAAAAACAGCGGAGAGGAAATAGATTCCAATTCTTCATCCTGGCGACAGAGGATTGAACTACTGAATCTGAATACTGACCTTTGTGACTGAACAACGGCTCTTCAAAGTCCTGAAAGTAGGGTGGTGACTGTAAATATCACGATGGGAGGACCTTGTTAAATAGATCCTCTGGTGACACGTTTCATTCAGGCGCTCATTGTAATTGCTTTTTACATGACAACGTAATAGTCTTAGGGCTTTGGAGACTCTGAAAAGTCCCTTGGAAGTGGAGACCTTTTGAAATTAAACCTTGCTTTTCAATTTCCACTCCCGTAAGAGTTGAGCAATTAAATGGGTTTAACCCAGCACTGTGTAATAAGACATAAATAAGTTTCAAAGTGTCACGGTTTCTTTTCGACGGACGTCCACGGAACCTGTTTTTCTCCGTGTTCTACTTTACGACTAACAAGTGAGACGAGGTGCAGATGGTTTCTCCCTCCGTGTGTGATCCACTTCAGAACCAGAGCACTGTGCCACTCCCGAGGGTCCTCTCTTCGCTTTCATCGGGAAGTGTTTATTGCGTTTGAAGGTGGCATTTTTGAGATGGGTTTGTTCTAGACCAGGGGTGTCCAACTCATTTCAGCTCAGGGGGCCGCATGGAGGGAAAATCTATTACCAAGTGGGCCGGAATGGTCAAATCATGGCATGATAACTTAAAGGCCTACTGAAAGCCACTACTACCGACCACGCAGTCTGATAGTTTATATATCAGTTTTGAAATCTTAACATTGCAACACATGCCAATACGGCCGGGTTAACTTATAAAGTGCAATTTTAAATTTCCGGCAAAACTTCCGGTTGAAAAAGTCTCGGTATGATGACGTTTGCGCGTGACGTCACGGAGTGAACGGAAGTATTCGGACCCCATTGGATCCAATACAAAAAGCTCTGTTTTCACCACATAGTTCCACAGTATTCTGGACACATCTGTGTTGGTGAATCTTTTGCAATTTGTTTAATGAACAATAGAGACTGCAAAGAAGAAAGTTGTAGGGGGGATCGGTGTATTAGCGGCGGACTACAGCAACACAACCAGGAGGACTTTGAGATGGATAGCAGACGCGCTAGCCGGCGACCTCACCTTGACTTCCTCCGTCTCCGGGCCGCCGAACGCATCTATGATCGGGTGAAGTCCTTCGTCGCTCCGTCGATCGCGGGTGTTGATGAGCAGATGAGGGCTGGCTGGCGTAGGTGGATAACTAATGTTTTTAGCATAGCTCTGACGAGGTCCCGTAGCTAAGTTAGCTTCAATGGCGTCGTTAGCAACAGCATCGTTAAGCTTCGCCAGGCTGGAAAGCATTAACCGTGTATTTACAGGTCCATGGTTTAATAGTATTGTTGATCTTCTGTCTATCCTTCCAGTCAGGGGTTTATTTCTTTTGTTTCTATCTGCATTTAAGCACGATGCTATCACGTTAGCTCCGTAGCTAAAGAGCTTCGCCGATGTATTGTCGTGGAGATAAAAGTCACTGTGAATGTCCATTTCGCGTTCTCGGCTCTCATTTTCAAGAGGATATAGTATCCGAGGTGGTTTAAAATACAAATCCGTGATCCACAATAGAAAAAGGAGAAAGTGTGGAATCCAATGAACCCTAGTACCTAAGTTACGGTCAGAGCGAAAAAGATATGTCCTGCATTGCACTCTAGTCCTTCACTCTCACGTTCCTCATCCACGAATCTTTCATCCTCGCTCAAATTAATGGGGTAATCGTCGCTTTCTCAGTCCGAATCGCTCTCGCTGCTGGTGTAAACAATGGGGAAATGTGAGGAGCCTTTCAACCTCCGACGTCACGCTACTTCCGGTACAGGCAAGGCTTTTTTTTATCAGCGATCAAAAGTTGCGAACTTTATCGTCGATGTTCTCTACTAAATCCTTTCAGCAAAAATATGGCAATATCGCGAAATGATCAAGTATGACACATAGAATGGATCTGCTATCCCCGTTTAAATTTAAAAAAAATCATTTTAGTAGGCCTTTAAAAATAAAGACAAC
>NC_084732.1:95098310-95115810 GCF_033978785.1 Entelurus aequoreus
GTAATTATGTTATTGTATAATGCCTTTATTGCACTGGTTCTATCTAATCTTTAGCGCCACCCAAGTGGCTCCCCGGAGCTTTTTCAAAAATGTATGAAAATGGAAAAAGATGGGGGAAAAATATATTTTTGTTTTATTATGGTTTCTGCAGGAGGACAACATGACGTAAACCTTCCTAATTGTTAGCAATCCCACTGTTTATATTAAATATGATTCTCTGATGAGAGTATTTGGTGAGTGCCGTTTCGTCCTACCAATTTTGGGGGTCCCAACGATTCTGTTCATAACTTTTATGGACAGAATTTCTAGGCGTTGAGGGGTTCCGGTTTGGTGGCTGCAGGATTAGGTCTCTGCTTTTTGCAGATGATGTGGTCCTGATGGCTTCATCTGGCCAGGATCTTCAGCTCTCGCTGGATCGGTTCGCAGCCGATTGTGAGGCGACCGGAAGAAAATCAGCACTTCCAAGTCCGAGTCCATGGTTCTCGCTCGGAAAAGGGTGGAGTGCCATCTCCGGGTCGGGGAGGAGACCCTGCCCCAAGTGGAGGAGTTCAAGTACCTCGGAGTCTTGTTCACGAGTGAGGGAAGAGTGGATGGTGAGATCGACAGGTGGATCGGTGCGGCGTATTCAGTAATGCGGACGCTGTATCGATCCGTTGTGGTGAAGAAGGAGCTGAGCCGGAAGGCAAAGCTCTCAATTTACCGGTCGATCTACGTTCCCATCCTCTCCTGTGGTCATGAGCTTTGGGTTATGACCGAAAGGACAAGATCACGGGTACAAGTGGCCGAAATGAGGTGGTTCGGGCATCTGGTCAGGACGTACGACCGGTAGCAAGCCACGGGGAAGACCCAGGACCAGTGGATAGACTATGTCTCCCGGCTGGCCTGGGAACGCCTCGGGATCCCCCGGGAAGAGCTGGGCGATAGTCCGTATTCGATAAGCTTCTTCTTTTTCTCTATCTTCTTGTTATGGGACATTCACCCTCTACTGTTGCCATTTCTAATATGAAGTAGTGTAAAGTTCTTACTTATATCTCGCTATGGAAGCGGTAAAACATACCAGTGCAGTGACTTTACATTATTCACCCAAGGAACTTTAGTTATTAGAGAGTTCCGGTTGGACGGTTTTTCACGGGACACATTTCCCGGCGGATGAAAAGATGCTGCTCCGTTATTGATTTATGTTGCTTAACTTTATTTGGGATCTGCATAAGTCCTGACAATGTGCGCGAGTCCGCCTTTGTAGTTTGTGGCGACACCGTAGTCGATAAGCTTCTTCTTTTTCTCTATCTTCTTGTTATGGGACATTCATCCTCCGTTGTTGCCATTCCTACACTGCAAAAAGTCAGTGTTCAAAAACAAGAAAAAAAATACAAAAATGAGGGGTATTTTATTTGAACTAAGCAAAATTATCTGCCAATAGAACAAGAAAATTCAGCTTGTTACGACTTTCCAAAACAAGTAAAATTAGCTAACCTCAATGAACCCAAAAATACCTTAAAATAAGTATATTCTCACTAATAACAAGTGCACTTTTCTTGGTAGAAAAAAAAAAAAACCTTTTTGCTCAATATGTTGAAAAATATTCTTAAATGAAATAAATGCTAGTGCCATTATCTCCCCATTAATTTGAGTGATGCGCTCAGCATCATGATTTTTTTTTTCATGCTTGAAGTAAGAAATTATTACTTTAAAAACGTAGTTCTATACTTGTGAGTGTTGATGACACAGCTTTGCATCAGTTGATATTCTAGTTTCAAGCATGTTTTACTCAATATAGGTCATCAAATCTCAGCAACAAGCTGTAATATCTTACTGAGATCATTTAGGACCAAAACCCTTAAAACAAGTAAAACACTAACATAAAATCTGCTTAGTGAGAAGAATTATCTTATCAGACAGAAAATAAGCAAATATCACCCTTATTTGAGATATTTAATCTTACTTAGATTTTAGTTTTTTTGTGTAATATATAGTGTAAAGTTCTTACTTATATCTGTCAGTAAACTTGCCATGAAAGCGCTAAAACATACCGGTGTAGTGAGTCGACATTATTCACCCAAGGAACTTTAGTTATTAGAGAGTTCCGGTCGGACGTTTTTTCACGGGACACATTTCCCGGCGGATGAGAAGATGCTGCTCCGTTATTGATTGAAGTAAAGTCTGAATGTCATTAAAACAGTTAGCGCCATCGTTTGACACTTCTTCCACTCCCGTCCTTGCACGCTACACCGCTACAACAAAGATGACGGGGAGAAGACGCTGCCGAAGGTGAGCCACGTAAATGAGACCCGCCCACAAAACGGCGCATCCTGAAGCGACTGTCAGAAAGCGGCTTGAAGATGATCTGTAAAACATCATCTATGCAACATTTTGACCAAACAACCACCATTACATGTTATGTAGACCACAAGGAAGTCTTTTACATCTAGGAAATAATAATAATAATTAGGGATGTCCGATAATGGCTTTTTGCCGATATCCGATATACCGATATTGTTCAACTCTTAATTACCGATACCGATATCAACCGATACCGATATATACAGTCGTGGAATTAACACATTATTATGCCTAATTTGGACAACCAGGTATGGTGAAGATAAGGTCCTTGTTTTTAAAATTAGTCAAATAAAATAAGATAAATAAATTAAAAACATTTTCTTGAATAAAAAAGGAAGTAAAACAATATAAAAACAGTTACATAGAAACTAGTAATTAATGAAAATGAGTAAAAATAACTGTTAAAGGTTAGTACTATTAGTGGACCAGCAGCACGCACAATCATGTGTGCTTACGGACTGTATCCCTTGCAGACTGTATTGATATATATTGATATATAATGTAGGAACCAGAATATTAATAACAGAAAGAAACAACCCTTTTGTGTGAATGGGGGAGGGAGGTTTTTTGGGTTGGTGCACTAATTGTAAGTGTATCTTGTGTTTTTTATGTTGATTTAATAATAAAATTAAATTAAAAAAAAGAAATAAAAAACGATACCGATAATAAAAAAAAAACATACCGATAATTTCCGATATTACATTTTAAAGCATTTATCGGCCGATGATATCGGACATCTCTAATAATAATATGACTACTGAAAGGCCTACTGAAATGAAATGTTCTTATTTAAACGGGGATAGCAGGTCCATTCTATGTGTCATACTTGATCATTTCGCGATATTGCCATATTTTTGCTGAAAGGATTTAGTAGAGAACATCGACGATAAAGTTCGCAACTCTTGGTCGCTGATAAAAAAGCCTTGCCTGTACCGGAAGTAGCGTGACGTCACAGGTTGTGGAGCTCCTCACATCTGCACATTGTTTACAATCATGGCCACCAGCAGAGAGAGCGATTCGGACCGAGAAAGCGACGATTTCCCCATTAATTTGAGCGAGGATGAAAGATTCGTGGATGAGGAAAGTGAGAGTGAAGGATTAGAGGGCAGTGGAAGCGATTCAGATAGGGAAGATGCTGTGAGAGGCGGGTGGGACCTGATATTCAGCTGGGAATGACTAAAACAGTAAATAAACACAAGACATATATATACTCTATTAGCCACAACACAACCAGGCTTATATTTAATATGCCACAAATTAATCCCGCATAACAAACACCTCCCCCCTCCCGTCCATATAACCCGCCAATACAACTCAAACACCCGCACAACACACTCAATCCCACAGCCCAAAGTACCGTTCACCTCCGTAAAGTTCATACAGCACATATATTTCCCCAAAGTTACGTACGGGACATGCACATAGCGGCACGCACGTGCGGGCAAGCGATCAAATGTTTGGAAGCCAAAACTGCGTACTCACGGTAGCGCGTCCGCTATCCAACTCAAAGTCCTGCTGGTTGTGTTGCTGCAGCCGGCCGCTAATACACCGCTTCCCACCTACAGCTTTCTTCTTTGCTGTCTCCATTGTTCATTAAACAAATTGCAAAAGATTCACCAACACAGATGTCCAGAACACTGTGGAATTTTGCGATGAAAACAGACGACTAAATAGCTGGCCACAATGCTGTCCCAATATGTCCGCACAATCCGTGACGTCACGCGCAAACGTCATCATACCGAGACGTTTTCAGCAGGATATTTTGCGGGAAATTTAAAATTGCACTTTACTAATCTAACCCGGCCGTATTGGCATGTGTTGCAATGTTAAGATTTCATCATTGATATATAAACTATCAGACTGCGTGGTCAGCAGTAGTGGCTTTCAGTAGGCCTTAAATGCGCCTTATAATCCGGTGCGCCTTATATATGAAAAAAAGACCTGAATAGACCGTTCATCGGCAGTGCGCCCATGGTCCAGAAAATACGGTAATGGGAATAATGGCATTCTTGTGCTCACATTCAAACCAAAAAAAAAAAAAGCGTCTTACTAACAAACGCGTGGCACCGCCCTCAAGTTGGACCAGCGCTTGCATTGTGTGGGTGGAAGAAGTCGTCCTGATACCACTCAGTGGCGCCTTCACCGAAGCTGCTGCTTTACCACCCAATTAGGGAGCATGAATAATACATCAGCCGGTGTCATAAATGGAAGTGGCAAAACATCCGCCCTGAATGCAGCCGGATGACGTGTGCGTCAGGCGCTGACGATAAGAAGCACCACGTCCACGGGGGGGTGGGGGGGTGTTGAAGAAAGGGAGTGCTAAAAGATTTAGGGTTCGGTCTGTATGATAAAATATGGCTCCTTTTATCAGGTGCGTTGAAGGTTGTGCTGCTTTGGACTGAACAAAGAATGTCTGCGGCGACACAATGGAAGACGGATCTGGCCTGTTGGCAACACGACAAAAGGAACGCGCACAAACCGGTTTTTTTGTGTGACGATTTGTGGATGAATCAGAATGTCTTTGAATCCACCGAGCATTTAGCATCTCAACTGGTTATTGGTGGCACTGTCCCTTTAAGACAGGGGTGTACAAACTTTTTCCACTGAGGGCCGCACACGGAAACATTTAAGCATGCGAGGGCCATTTTGATATTTTTCATTTTCAAACCATAACAAAATATAAGGATTTTTTTTTTTTTAAAAACCTTTAGGGCTCCCGGGGACCATAAAGGGTATCAGTCATTAAAACGTTAAAAAGAAGTCAAATTATTATTATTTTTATTTACCGGTATTTAACGTTTACAGTTTGGTTTTACCCTTTAAAATCGTTTTTAATCATATTTATTTTTTATATTGTTTTTTGTATTGGTTTTCTATTAATTTATTCTTTGTTTTTATTTAGTCATTGGTGTAGCATAATATTGTTTTTAATATTGTTTTTAACATGGCTGTGCAGCACTTTGGAAACATTCTTGTTGTGTAAATGTGCTATATAAATAAAGTGGATTGGATTGGATTGGATTACAGTAAATCTCTATATCAACTTCAGGTTGATAAAAAGTAAAAAAAAAAATTTAAAAAAAGTTGTATGCCTTTTCTGTCAAAGACAACTTTGTTTTTTATAGCAAAACTGGAAATATGCAGTATTTTGTAATTAGAGCTCTAAAAGATCAATAATGCAGGACACCATTGATTTTAATTATTTAATATTTTTGAGAAATCAGTGAAAATATTAATAAAATCCCACTAAATATGTTTGGGATCCAAAAGGTCCCCCACTCATAAAGTGATACATTTTTATTAGTTTTTTTTAACTTTCAACACTTAAATTACGAGATCAACTTCAGATATATCTGTCGATTTTACGTATGAACTATTATTTTGTTTGTTTTTATGCTCTTTTGTCAAAGAAATCTTTGATGTTTTTATATGGCAACCACACTATATATGCAATATTTTTTCTACATAAAACATTTTAAAGTGACATTTTTGAGGTAATTAGAGCCATGAATAGGTCAGTAATTCATTATAGATTTTTTTGTCTTTTTTTTTTTTTGGAGCAATGGCAAAAAAAAAAGAAAAATAAAGAAAGACAAAAGAATAAAAAACAGCCTGCATGGCAGCTTTGTGTCAACATTGCAACTTTTTCTCGTTAGATTTCACCTCATTTCACTTTTTTGAATGTTTTTATTTTTATTTTTGCAACACTATCAATTTTGCAATTTTTGCAGAATGTGTGGCGGGCCGGTAAACAATTAGCTGCGGGCCGAAAATGGCCCCCCGGCCACACTTTGGACACCCCTGCTTTAAGAGGAGGGACTTTAATTCTAAGGCCTGTCTAAAATGATGAGAGGTGACTTCAATGATATATGTATATAAAAGAAAGACAAAGAGCAGGGGTCACCAACCTTTTTGAAACCAAGAGCTACTTCTTGGGTACTGATTAATGCGAAGGGCTACCAGTTTAAAAACACTCAAATAAATTGCCAGAAATAGCCAATTTGCTCAATTTACCTTTAACTCTATCTTATTATTAATAATTAATTATACTTACACTTAATTGAACGGTTTAAAAGTGGAGAAAACACGAAAAAAATGACAATTAAATTTTGAAACATAGTTTATCTTCAATTTCGACTCTTTAAAATTCAAAATTCAACCGAAAAAAAGAAGAGAAAAACTAGCTAATTCGAATCTTTTTGAAAAAATTTAAAAAATAATTTATGGAACATCATTAATAATTTTTCCTGATTAAGATTAATTTTAGAATTTTGATGACATGTTTTAAATAGGTTAAAATCCAATCTGCACTTTGTTAGAATATATAACAAATTGGACCAAGCTATATTTCTAACAAAGACAAATCATGATTTCTTCTAGATTTTCCAGAACAGAAATTTTTAAAAGAAATTCAAAAGACTTTGAAATAAGATTTAAATTTGATTCTACAGATTTTCTAGATTTGCCAGAATAATTTTTTTGAATTTTACTCATAATAAGTTTGAAGAAATATTTCACAAATATTCTTCGTCGAAAAAACAGAAGCTAAAATGAAGAATTAAATTAAAATTTATTTATTATTCTTTACAATTAAAAAAATAAATTTACTTGAACATTGATTTAAATTGTCAGGAAAGAAGAGGAAATAATTTAAAAGGTAAAAATGTATATGTGTTTAAAAATCCTAAAATCATTTTAAGGTTGTATTTTTTCTCTAAAATTGTCTGTCTGAAAGTTATAAGAAGCAAAGTAAATAAAATAATGAATTTATTTAAACAAGTGAAGACCAAGTCTTTAAAATATTTTCTTGGATTTTCAAATTCCATTTGAGTTTTGTCTCTCTTAGAATTAAAAATGTCGGGCAAAGCGAGACCAGCTTGCTAGTAAAAAAATACAATTTAAAAAATAGAGGCAGCTCACTGGTAAGTGCTGCTATTTGAGCTATTTTTAGAACAGACAGGCGGGCTACTCATCTGGTCCTTACGGGCTACCTGGTGCCCGCGGGCACCGCGTTGGTGACCCCTGATATAGAGCAAGTCAAGTGGAGGGGATCTACCTCATTCTATATCGCCCTTTTTTTGTCTAACTATTATGGTTTTTATGTTATTAATTATTATAGTTATGTTAATAATGTGTTACTATTCATAAACAGCCCCTCCACCTTGTCAACATTCCCCCAAACCAGTCTAATTTGTTTGTGCTGCACATTTTTTCTGTAACTATTATAGTTTTTATGTTATTAACCATTAGTTTTTATGTTGTTAATTATTATAGTTATGTTAATAATGTGGCCCTGCGATGAGGTGGCGACTTGTCCAGGGTGTACCCCGCCTACCGCCCGAATGCAGCTGAGATCGGCTCCAGCGACCCCAAAAGGGACAAGCGGTAGAAAATGGATGGATGGATGGATAGAATGGAAGATTAATTATGCAGCAACAAAGGAGTAACGTATTTTCCGGACCATAGGGCGCACCGGATTATAAGGCGCACTGCGGATGAGAAGGTCTAGTCAGGTCTATTTTCATACAAAAAGCGGACTGGTATATAAGGCGCATTAAAGGGGTCATATATGATTTTTTTCTAAATGTAAAAGACTTCCTTGTGGTCTACATAACATGTAATGGTGGTTCTTTGGTCAAAATGTTGCATAGATGATGTTTTACAGATCATCTTCAAGTCGTCGACTGACAGTCGCTTTGTGGGCGGTTTTATTTACCTTCGACAGCGTCTTCTCCCCGTCATCTTTGTTGTAGCGGTGTAGCGTGCAAGGACGGGGGTGGAAGAAGTGTCAAAAGATGGCGCTAACTGTTTTAATGACATTCAGACTTTAAGTAAAGCAGCATCTCCTCATCCAGAAACAACAACGCCGGTAATGTGTCCCGTGAAAAAACGTCCGACCGGAACTCTCTAATAACTAAAGTTCCTTGGGTGAATAAAGTAAACTCACTACACCGGTATGTTTTAGCGCTTTCATGGCGAGTTTACTGACAGATATAAGTAAGAACTGTACACTACTTTATATTAGAAATGGCAACAGCGGAGGATGAATGTCCCATAACAAGAAAATAGAGAAGAAGAAGGAGCTACATAGGCGGACGAGCGCATTTTTTAAGGATTTATGCAGATCCCAAATACAGATCAGCAGGAACCAGAAGGTAAGAAAAGTTTATTTTGCATAATATTGCGAAACAAAACGCCAGATGATATGTCTTAACTTATACACACACCATAATAATACTCCTATGTTGAAGCACAGTACAATCCATCAAGCGGTGTGGCTTCATAGCTTACCAAAGTCGTACTAAAACATTTTTGATGGATTTTTGAGCGCCGTGTGTAATGTTCTATATTTTCAATGGAACATATAAAATGTTGGTGTTTGAGTCATAGTGCAGTCTGCACGTATCTCTTATGTGTGACTGCCATCTACTGGTCACACTTATCACCACCATGTACCAAATAAAATAGCTTCGAGGTCGGTAAGCACAACCAGAAGTATTCCGTACATTAGTTGCACCGGGTTATAAGGCGCACTGTCGAGTTTTGAGAAAATTAAAGGATTTTAAGTGCGCCTTATAGTCCGAAAAATACGGTGCACATCTATATATATATATATATATATATATATATATAATAGTTGCAGATTAATTTAGTCATCGATTCGTTGGATATATGCTATGCAGTTTTTTTTTTCTTTTAATTATTATTATTTTTATTTTTTTATTTTTTTTTAATAAAACTTTATTTATAAACTGCAACATTTACAAACAGCTGAGAAACAATAATCAAAATAAGTATGGTGCCAGTATGCTGTTTTTTTTCAATAAAATACTGGATAGGATAGAAATGTAGTTTGTCTCTTTTATGCGATTATTAATCGATTAATCGAAGTAATAATCGACAGATTAATCGATTATCAAATTAATCGTTAGTTGCAGCCCTAATATATATATATATATATATATATATATATATATATATATATATATATATATATATATGTATGTGTGTGTGTATGTATATATATATATATATATATATATATATATATATATATATATATCTATATATATATATCTATATATATATATCTATATATATATATCTATATATATATATCTATATATATATCTATATATATATATCTATATATATATCTATATATATCTATATATATATATATATATATATGTTTGTGTGTGTGTGTATGTATATATATATGTGTGTATATATATATATATATATATATATATATATATATATATATATATATATATATATATATATATATATATATATATATATATATATATATATATATATATATATATATATATATATATATATATATATATATATATATATATATATATATATATATGTATATATATTTGTTTAACAGTGGGGATTTGTTAGGACTTGGCAAGAATGAGGACTCAG
Source organism: Entelurus aequoreus (assembly GCF_033978785.1). Classification (NCBI taxonomy): domain Eukaryota; kingdom Metazoa; phylum Chordata; class Actinopteri; order Syngnathiformes; family Syngnathidae; genus Entelurus; species Entelurus aequoreus. The sequence goes on from NC_084732.1 coordinate 95,108,091, forward strand.
TTGCAGACAGGAAACGTTTGACGCAGGCTTTTATTCTGCTGTTTTCTATGATCTCTCTTCAGACAGAGTGAATAAACAATTGGCTACAAACTCTATACTTGATATACTAGAGTAAAAAGGAAACGTAGCACAGGGCATAAAACAATAAACAGAAAATCACTCCAAAGGGAGGAAAAAGGACAATATCAAAATTTACACTGATCTAATAACAAAAGCAACAACCTATGATAAGCTATCCAAAAGGAAAGGCGCTCACAAAGAGGAAGAGACAAAACGCTATAAACAGAAACTACTCTATAAAGAGTTAAGAAATATCTACAAATTAAAGCGCTCCAACAGGAGGGAAAAAAAGGCAGAGCACTATGAAATTAGCTCAAACAAAACTGACCAAAAACTTTAGCAAATCAAAATCACTCTTCAGAGGGAACAGAGAAATCAAAGAATAAATCAAGGCAATACTCAACGACTTGGACGAGACTGTGGAAGACTGCTGGAGGTACATGACGAGACGAAACACTCTGGCACAGGACAGGAGGAGGACGAGACATTTATACACATGAGGGAGGGTGACACAGGTGGGCACAATCAGGCAATCAGGAGAGACATCAGACCAGTGAAACAGGAGGAAGGGCAAGTGATCTGAAATGAGAGGGAGAGTTAACATTTCAAAATAAAACAGGATATGACAAGACCCCATGAAACCAGACAAAACTTCACCCAGGTGTGACAGAATCCCCCCTTCTAGGGCCGACTCCTGACGGCCCAGACTGTTCAGGGTGGTCTCTAAAGAAGTCCTTGATAAGAGTGGGGTCGACAATGTGGCGGGACGGAACCCACTGTCTTTCTTCAGGTCCGTATCCTTCCCAATCAACCAGGAATTGTCTGCCCCTGCCCCGGTTGCGTACTGCCAACAAGCGTTTCACTTTGTAGACTGGTCCACCGTCGATTACTTCGGGTGGTGGAGGGGACGTGGTGGCTGGGACCATGGTGCTTTCCTTGGCTGGTTTAACCTGACTAACGTGGAAGGTAGGGTGGACGCGGAGGGATCGGGGCAGACGAAGTCGAACCGCTGCAGGTCCGACGAGCCTGATGATTGGAAACGGTCCTACAAAACGTGGTGCCAGTTTCTTGGATGAAACCTTGAGACGTAGGTCCTTGGCTGATAGCCAGACTCTCTGACCGGGCTGGTAGGCAGGCGCAGGTCGTCTCTTTCGGTCTGCCGCTCTCTTCATCCGATCTCCTTGTCTGGTCAATACTTGACGGGCGGCTGCCCAAATGCGGCGACAACGTTGGACCATGGCATGGGCGGAGGGGACCGACACTTCAGACTCATTCTCTGGAAAGAGAGGGGGCTGGTACCCTAAGGCACAATGAAAGGGAGAGAGGCCGGTGGCTGATGTAGGTAGCGAATTGTGCGCATACTCTACCCAGACCAGGTGTTTGCTCCATGTGGAGGGGTTCTGGCAGACCACGCACCGGAGGCCAGTTTCCAGCTGCTGGTTAAGTCGTTCGGTCTGGCCGTTGGCTTCCGGATGATATCCTGATGTCAGGCTGGCCTTGGCTCCAATGAGTCGGCAGAACTCCCCCCAGAACCGTGATACAAACTGTGGTCCCCGGTCTGAAACAATGTCTTTGGGAAATCCATGAACTCGGAATACATTAGTCATCATAGTCTCTGCCGTCTCTTTGGCGGATGGTAATTTAGGCATAGCAATGAATCTGACCATTTTGGAGAATCTGTCGACCACGGTGAGGACGGTGGTGTTACCTTGTGAGACCGGGAGGCCTGTAACGAAGTCCATCGAGATGTCTGACCACGGTCTGGAGGGAATGGGGAGCGGCTGGAGAAGTCCCATGCGAGACCTGGAAGACATTTTGTTCCTGGCACAGACCGAACAGGCCTCTACGTACTCCCGGACCTCCGTCTCCATGGCTGGCCACCAGAACCGCCGGGAGATCACAAACATGGTTCTTTTAACTCCCGGATGGCACGAAAGCAGCGAGGTGTGAGCCCAATGAATCACCCGGGGACGCAGCTCAGTGGGGACAAACAATCGATTAACAGGACATCCCCTAGGTGGCGGGGCCACACCGTTAGCTTGCTTTACCTCTGTTTCTATTGGCCAAGTTACCGCTCCTACCACACAGTTCAGTGGAAGGATAGTCTCAGGTTGCTTGGCCTCAGGCTCGGGGTCGAATAGTCGTGACAGGGCATCTGGCTTGACGTTGCGGGACCCCGGCCTGTAGGAGAGCGAAAAGGAAAACCGATTAAAGAAGAGCGCCCACCTGGCCTGGCGAGAGTTGAGTCTCTTAGCCTTCTTGATATATTCCAGATTCCTGTGATCCGTCCAGACAATGAATGGGTGTTCGGCCCCCTCGAGCCAATGCCTCCATTCCTCCAAGGCGAGCTTCACCGCCAGCAACTCCCGATTGCCAACATCATAGTTTCTTTCAGCTTTGGACAGCCGCCGCGACAGAAAGGCACAGGGATGCATCTTCCCGTCCTGTTGAGAGCGTTGAGACAGGACCGCTCCAACTCCTTCATTAGAAGCGTCCACCTCCACGACGAACTGGCGCTGCGGGTCCGGAATGGTGAGGATGGGCGCTGAGGTGAAGCGGTGCTTGAGTGTCTGGAAGGCCCTCTCTGCCTCTGGAGACCAGTGGAACCGCACCTGGGGAGAGGTAAGAGCATGGAGAGGAGCAGCTATTGCGCTGAAGCTTCTGACAAACCGCCTGTAAAAGTTAGCAAAACCCAAGAATTGCTGAACCCTCTTGCGGTTGTCAGGTGTAGGCCAATCGGCCACAGCGCTAACTTTAGCCGGATCCATCTGCACTCTTCCAGGAGCTACAATGAAGCCCAGGAAGGAGACAGTGTCGGCATGAAAAACACTCTTTTCAGCTTTAACATACAAGTCATTGTCCAAGAGTCTCTTTAAAACCTGAGTTACGTGGACTTGGTGAGTGTCACTGTCAGGTGAATAAATCAATATATCGTCAAGGTAGACGTACACGAAATGGTCCAGGAAGTCTCTTAGAACATCATTGATCATTGCTTGGAACACGGCGGGGGCATTGGTGAGTCCGAAGGGCATGACCCTGTATTCATAGTGGCCACTGGGTGTGTTGAATCCGGTCTTCCACTCGTCTCCCTCTCTTATTCGAACCAGATGGTAAGCGTTGCGTAGATCCAGTTTGGTGAATATTTTGGCCTGTTGGAGTTGGTCGAAGACAGAAGACATGAGGGGAAGAGGGTAACGGTTCTTGATGGTAATGTCATTGAGTGGGCTGTAATCAATGCAGGGTCTTAACGACCCGTCTTTCTTCTTCACAAAGAAGAACCCTGCTCCTGCTGGCGATGATGACGGGCGAATCAAGCCAGCTTCCAGTGATGCTGAGATGTAATCGTTCAAGGCAGCCCTTTCTGGACCAGAGACAGAGTACAGACGCCCCTTAGGAATAGTGGTACCGGGAAGCAGGTCAATGGCACAGTCGTAGGATCGGTGGGGCGGAAGTGACAGGGCCTTTGTCTTGCTGAAGACTTGTCGCAGGTGGTGATAACAGGGGGGGACAGAATTCAGGTCCGGAAATTCTGAGTCTGTGACAGGTTTAGCAGAAAAAAGATTAATTTCTTTGACACTTTCTTTCTGGATATTAGAAAAAACACAGTTCTTGGTGCATTCCCTTCCCCATTCGCTGATCTCCCCTGTTTTCCAGTCAACACGAGGGTTATGCTGGTACAGCCATGGATGCCCCAAGATCAGAGAATGAGAGGGTGAAGTAATCAAGTATGGACTAATCTTTTCCTGATGGCAGTCAATATTCATTTGGACAGGTTCACTGATGTGCGTGATGGTGAAAAGCTCCTTACCATTCAGAGATCTGACTCTAATGGGTTTAGCTAACGGTTCTGAATTGAGTCCTAGTCTCCTGGCTAAACCCCAGTCCATCAGACTCTCATCTGCCCCAGAGTCTATAAACGCCTCTAGATCTGTGGTCGTGTGATGAGTGATTGTGATCTTAGTGAGAGTGCGTGGCATCTGAGGTGCAGCCGGAACGTGACTCACCACCTGGACACCCTTGGCCGGACATGAAACGACAGTATGACCGCCCTCTCCACAGTAAAAACATCTCCCCTCCATCAGCCGCTTGCGTCGCTCCTCTGGGGTCAGTCGGGCTCTTCCCAGCTGCATGGGCTCCTCCTCCCGATCAGTGCGGAGGTGAGGATGTAGCTCCCGGGATGAACGCTGAGTGGTCGACCCGCTAGGTGCAAAAGGACGTGTGGTTCTTCCTGCATCAGCTGGTCCCCCACCACGCTGTCGTTTCAGCTGGGCTAGTCGGTTGTCCGTCCTGATGGCGAGTGCGATGAGGGCATCTAGGTTGTCGGGTAGGTCCAGGGGAACGAGGAGATCCTGTATGGCAGTTCCGAGCCCCTTCAGAAACACGTCATATAGGGCCATGTCGCCCCATCCGCTTTCTGCTGCTAGCGTGCGGAAGCGAATGGCATAGTCGCACACGGAGCCGCGGCCCTGCTTTAACCTGCTTAGCTCTTGCGCATTTTCTCTGCTGGAGGACACTGGGTCAAAAGTCTTAGTTAGAGCAGCTTGAAAGTCTGTGAATGACTGGCAGAGTGACGAGCTCCTCCCCCATTCGGCGGAAGCCCACGCCTTGGCTCTATCCGTAAGGTGTGAAATCATGAATGCGATCTTGGAGCGGTCTGTGGGAAATGCATGGGGCATAAGCTCGTAATGAATAGAACAGTCTATCAAAAATGTTTTGCACAAACCGGGATCTCCAGCATATGGCGCCGGAGGAGCCAGCTTGCATCCGGCTGTGGGAGGAGGTGAAGGCAGCGTGGGAGTGGCAGTTGGCGTGGGAGGCTGGGATGCCGGATCCGGCCGAGCAAACTGCCCGAGTAGGTCTTGCAGCTGGGAGGAGAGGTGACCCATGTGCGATGCCATCGCCGTCTGAAAATCCTCCTGTCGGGCGAGACGTGATTCCTGGGCGCGCAGGATCTCCGTCAGTCGTTTGGCTTCTGCTGAGTCCATACTGGCCAGAGTGTAATGTTAGGACTTGGCAAGAATGAGGACTCAGTTGCAGACAGGAAACGTTTGACGCAGGCTTTTATTCTGCTGTTTTCTATGATCTCTCTTCAGACAGAGTGAATAAACAATTGGCTACAAACTCTATACTTGATATACTAGAGTAAAAAGGAAACGTAGCACAGGGCATAAAACAATAAACAGAAAATCACTCCAAAGGGAGGAAAAAGGACAATATCAAAATTTACACTGATCTAATAACAAAAGCAACAACCTATGATAAGCTATCCAAAAGGAAAGGCGCTCACAAAGAGGAAGAGACAAAACGCTATAAACAGAAACTACTCTATAAAGAGTTAAGAAATATCTACAAATTAAAGCGCTCCAACAGGAGGGAAAAAAAGGCAGAGCACTATGAAATTAGCTCAAACAAAACTGACCAAAAACTTTAGCAAATCAAAATCACTCTTCAGAGGGAACAGAGAAATCAAAGAATAAATCAAGGCAATACTCAACGACTTGGACGAGACTGTGGAAGACTGCTGGAGGTACATGACGAGACGAAACACTCTGGCACAGGACAGGAGGAGGACGAGACATTTATACACATGAGGGAGGGTGACACAGGTGGGCACAATCAGGCAATCAGGAGAGACATCAGACCAGTGAAACAGGAGGAAGGGCAAGTGATCTGAAATGAGAGGGAGAGTTAACATTTCAAAATAAAACAGGATATGACAAGACCCCATGAAACCAGACAAAACTTCACCCAGGTGTGACAGGATTGAACCCAACACGACTGCTTTACAAGACCAGGACTAACACTGGGATCATCTGGGGGTATCTGCCATTATATTCTTATCAGTGACGGAGCAGGTAGGAGCTCAGAAAAAAAGTTTGCAGTAAGTTTGCAGCACTCTGTCACTCAATAATGTACAGTAGGGAAGGGATTCACACGGCCCCATTTCTGGGTGGATGTCGCATGAGAGGAAACTGGGAGGGGTTAATCATTTTGCAATGCAGTCTGCTGAAAATGACGGAAAGTGTCACTCTACATTGCAACTGACGCTGTGGTCAAAGTTGGATTTGTTACAAAACACGTTTTAAGACGTACAACACTCTACTGCCGTCTGCAACCCAATTTGTCATGTTTCATGTGTCAGGTGAACCGTGACGAATGGGGCCATATGAATCCCCTTCCTACTGTACATTTTACATGTAGTCTTTCACTCAAAACAGTGCATGGTCTGTGTAAAGGAAAGGACGGTCCTTCACCAATTATTATTATTAAATTCTTACTATTATTTATTTATTTATTTTTATTGTGATTACTTATGGAGTTTATTGTGAAAAAATTGTGAACAGGAAGTGAACAAAAAGTTTTGCAACTGTTATGTAAAGAAAAGGGGTAGGATTAAATAAGCTCTGCTTCTTCCTACTCCTTTTCGAACATGTTGAAAAGAGAAACTGGAAATTGTGATGTATCATGTTGTATGCTTGCATGTTCGAAATAAACTCAAACTCAAACTCAAACTCTTTTCATGCTTAATTGAGTTGTCAGAAATAATTAAAAGTTTACAATATTTATTTTAAGCAAAGTTTTATCAGATAATCCAGGAATATGACTGAAAATAAAATGTATATCTTAAAAGTCCTGCACATTTCTAATTAAGGGTGTCAAATTAGGTAAAATTAACAAGCTTTTAGTGTGAAATTTTGTCTTTTAATTTGTATACTTTGTCAGCTTTGTTTTTTTGCAGCGTACTTTCTGAGTTTTGGCAATGTATCGTAGGAAAAAAAAAATACTATAGATCTATAACGAGAAGGAAGAAAAAAAAACGTAGGAACGTTACGGATCGAGCGGAAAGCAGAACGGCGAGGTAGTCCAGGAAGAGGCGGAGGGAAAAAAGGGAAAAGTTCAAACAAAACTGAGTTCCGGTAAAGAAAAAGGCGAGTGGCGCACGGGAAGCGGGAGTAATAATCGGTGTGGAAACTGGACGTCAGGGAGGAAGGCGGCATGAAAGTCACAGCAAATAGCTGAGGAACAATCCGGCATGGAGGAGCCGACGTCAGAGGAAAGCGAGGAAGAAGAAACTTCAAAACCGAGGAGATGAAAGCAAAGGTTAGTTTATCAGTTTTCTCCTTCAGTCTGTAAAGTATAACGCTTTCTAATATTGTCTGCCTCCCTATTCAAAACAATAATGCATCATAAGTAGCATGTTTATCTCATATACATTAACAATAGTTGGATTCAGCTAACAATGCTACATGCTAACATATTTTTCTAGCATTTTTCTAATGAATTACTCACAGTATATGTACGTTACAATGCCATTACCGTTATTTTTACCAATCAAAGCAACAATTAAAATGAACTTGATATAGTATATAATAGAAGGAGGCAACATCACACAGCAAACAACGTGTAATACATACAGTACACACTACTACTACTACTACTACGAGGGAATAATGAACAACGATGAACAGGGGATGGCGTGGCGCTGTTGGGAGAGTGGCCGTGCCAGCAACCTTAGGTTCCTGGTTCAATCCCCACCGTTGTGTCGTTGAGCAAGACACTTCACCCTTGCTCCCGATGGGTGGTGGTTGGGGCCTTGCATGGTAGTGTGGGAATGGGTGAATGCGGAAATAGTGTCAAAGCGCTTTGAGAAACCTTGAAG
>NC_084732.1:95120810-95140810 GCF_033978785.1 Entelurus aequoreus
TTTCTATATGCAGTTAAAGCACGATGCTATCACGTTAGCTCGTAGCTAAAGCGTTTCGTCGATGTATTGTCGTGGAGATAAAAGGCACTGAATGTCCATTTCGCGTTCTCGACTCTCATTTTCAAGAGGATATAGTATCTGAGGTGGTTTAAAATACAAATCCGTGATCCACAATAGAAAAAGGAGAAAGTGTGGAATCCAATGAGTCAGCTTGTACCTAAGTTACGGTCAGAGCGAAAAAAAATATGTATTTTACTGCATTCTAGTCCGTCACTCTAACGTTCCTCATCCATGAATCTTTCATCCTCGCTCAAATTAATGGGGTAATGGTCCAAATCGCTCTAGCTGCATTGAAAACAATAGGAAAATATGAGGGAGTGAACAACTGACAACGTCACGCTACTTCCGGTAGTGGCAAGGTTTTTTTTTTATCAGAGACCAAAAGTTGCAAACTTTATCGACGTTGTTCTCTACTAAATCCTTTCAGCCAAAATATGGCAATATCGCAAAATGATCAAGTATGACACATAGAATGGATCTGCTATTCCCGTTTAAATAAAAAAAATTCATTTCAGTAGGCCTTTAAAAGGGTCATATAATGCAAAACACCTTAGTTTTGCCTTTTGGTACCTGTTTCTGTCTATGTGGGATCCCCATGAGCAGCCAAAAACCTGAATGCAAAAACCATGGAAGCTCATAAAACAGTTGTGCCTTGTTCCAAACAAGCTCCAACTTTACCAAAATGTGTCTCTCCACACATTGTCAACATTTTTTGTACTCTTCTGTGTGAGTTTGCCATTTTTATTTTAGTCCAAACGAAAACACCGTAAATTCCAGACTACAAGCCTCTAATTTTTTCCTACGCTTTTCCCTCTGCGGCTTATAAAACGGTGTGGCTAATTTATAGATTTTTTTTTTGCTGATGGCCATAATGCAAATATTTTATTCAAAAAATAAAACAAGCAAAAACACTGAAAAGGTGTGTTATTGTTTGTGCTGTGGTGCCATCTTTTGCACGAGTTCGCTCTTGTGCCCTTCTTTTTAGAGCTTTCAACCGGAAGCAGAAGTGCCGTTCCGTCTTCTAGCTGTCCAGAGCGTACCTACACGTATAGATTCCATATTCATCGCTCAAAGCCATGTTTTTAAGTTTTACAAAATAACTAAACATATTCACACCTACGCAACCGTCCCATGTGTGATATGTGAGAGCGTTTTCGTGCATATTTGTACGTGCTATCGTAATGTAGCATTAGCTAATATGCCAACATGATTACGATTGTCTGTTAGTACTATTAACTTACAATGGCATTCTTACTGTATTGTTTCAGTGTCGTAAATTCACCAAAATCGCCACCGTGGAGTTACTGAGTCTGTTTAGATAATTGGACTTATGTTTTGTCTGATCAGCCATTTTACTGCCGTGTTACAGACACCGTTTGGAAACAATTAAGATATGTAAATAAACATTTACACAATATTTCTGTGTAAATACCTCATTTGGAAAGTATATATCTGCAGCTTATAGTCCGGTGCGGCTTATACATGGAAAGACATGTTTTCCCTAAATTTTAGTGGGTGCGGCTGGTATACCGGTGCACTCTATAGTCCAGAAAATACGGTATGTTCACGGTGCAACCTGGAAAATTATTGTTTGTATTAACCAGCCTCCTCTAACAAAGTAAAAAGTGTTTACTTAACTTTTGTTTTTGTGAGAATTGCAGCCGGCTAATATTTACCATCGGTCTGATGGTAAACATATGGATATGGAAGGATTTACCCAAAAATAAAGTAATCGTAGAAACAGTTCCTACAGTTTTTTAGTAATGGTTGATACAATGAAACAGTGAGTTCCGTAACATTAGATCGACAAATATAATTATATGTTAGCATGTATTTTCATTTGCACTTTTATTTTTTGGACAAAAATAAAATAAAATATGTATATTTTTATTTTGTTAAGAAACATATTCTTTATTATTGAGTTTAATTATTTTAGCAATTATTTAGTATGTAAATAAATTTTCCGTCAGTCCCTTTTTATGCAGCATATTTGGTTAGTACTTTTTTTTTCTAATCAGTCTGACCTAAGCCTAATATTTATGTGTTTAATAAATAATAATATTTTTGATTAACACATGTTCTCATATCATTTGACAAGGTTGTAAAATGTCAGTAGGTTGGATCAAATGATTTAATACAATTGAAATCAAGAGTAAAATGACTAATTCGGTGTACTATTTGATTAGATTTTTTTTAATACTACTTTATTATATTAATATTAATCGAAACAAATAAAAGAATAGTCACAGTATTACTTGAAAAAGCGGTTGAAATGTTACAAATTTTCCTAAAAAGTAATAATAATTCGAATAAAAAATTATTTTACGTAAGGAAAAAGGCATACTTCCACGAATTACTAAAAGTATTTTAAGATTATTTTATATTACTAGAATAGCCACAATATTTCTAGAAAAAGTGATTTATTATTAAAAATTATTGAACACTATTAAAATTAAGAGTAAAATTACTAATTCAGTGTAATATTTCATTGTATTTTTTTTAATACTACTTTATTATAAGAATTATAGTAGAAACAAATAAAATAATAGTCACAGTATTACTAGAAAAAGCAGTTGAACTGTTTGAGTGAAATTGTCCTAAAAAGTCACAATAATTCGAGGAAAAACAAATTTTACGTAGAAAAAAAACATAATTCCATGAATTACAAAAAAGACTTTAATATTATTTCATATTACTAGAATAGCCACAATATTTCTAGAAAAATGTATTCATTTATTATTATTAAAAATGATTGAATACTATTAAAATTAAGATTAAAATTACTAATTCAGTGTAATATTTTATTTCATTTTATGTTTTTATAATAATTTACTATATGAATATTAGTAGAAACAAATAAAATAATAGTCACAGTATTACTAGAACAGTTGAAATGTTCCAAGGAAATTGTCCTAAAAAGTCATAATAATTCGAAGAAAAACACATTTTACGTGTAAAAAAAAGGCATAATTCCATGAATTACAAAAATTACTTTAATATTATTTCATATTACTAGAATAGCCACAATATTTCTAGAAAAAGTTATTCATTTATTATTGTTAAAAATAATTCAATACTATTACAATTAAGAGTAAAATGACTAATTCAGTGTAATATTTTATTTTATTTTATTTTTTAATACTACTTTATTATATTAATATTACTAGAAACAAACAAAAGAAAAGTAACAGTATTACTAGAAAAAGCAGTTGAACTGTTTGAGGGAAATTGTCCTAAAAAGTCATAATGATTCAAGGAAAAACTACTTTTATGTCGAAAATAAACAATATTCCATGATTTACAAAAATTGCTTTAATATTATTTCATATTACTAAAATACCCACAATATTTCTAGAAAAAGTTATTCATTTGGTATTATTAAAAATGATTGAATACTATTACAATTAAGAATAAAATTACTAATTCAGTGTAATATTTTATTTTATTTTATTTTTTAATACTACTTTATTATATTAATATTAGTAGAAACACATAAAAGAAAAGTAACAGTATTACTAGAAAAAGCAGTTGAAATGTTACAGGAAAATTATCCTAAAAAGTCATAATAATTCAAGGAAAAGTTAATTTTACGTGGAAAAAAAGCATAATTCCATGAATTACAAAAATTACTTTTATATTATTTCATATTACTAGAATAGCCACAATATTTGTAGAAAAAGTTATTCATCTATTATTAAAAATGATTGAATAATATTAAAATTAAGAGTAAAATTACTAATTCAGTGTAATATTTAATTGAATTTAATGTTTTAAATACTAATTTACGATATGAGTATTAATAGGAACAAATAAAAGAATAGTCACAGTATTACTAGAAAAAACAGTTGAAATGTTACAGGGAAATTGTAGTCATAATAATTCGAGGAAAACTCATTCTACGTGGAAAAAAAGGCATAATTCCATGAATTACAAAAAATGACTTTAATGTTTTTTCATATTACTAGAATGGCCACAACATTTCTAGAAAAAGTTATTCATTTATTATCATAAAAAAAACAATTGAGTACTATTAAAATTAAGAGTGCAATTACTAATTCAGTGTAATATTTGAGTGTTGAAAATGACCCCTACTTTACATGCAATTGAAAATCATAATATGACCCCTTTATAGCAATTTCTTGTGTAAATTGTTTTCCAACCATATATTAATTCACGTTATTTTACAAAGCAATGTCAGTCATTAAAAAAAAAAAAAAAAAAAAAAAATCCTATTACTTTGGCCCCTCTAAAAGTTACAGTAGACTATTTTGTGCAGACATCTTTTGAGCAAAAGTACAAAATGAATGCGTTTATAAAATACATTTTAGTCACTGTTGACTTAAATCAGGGTTCATACAAAATAAAAATAGTCATAAAAAGTTCCATGACTTGAGCGAGCGGGTTCTTCCCAGACGATCAACCAGCATGTCCGCCAAAAACCCCGCAACCGAACCAAGGTCCACTACTCACCAAAAACCCGTAGTTTGGAGTTGAAAAAAATATATTTTGCGGAACTTTTTCAGGCACACCTTCTTTGTTGTCTTCGTGTCTTTCGAGTGTCGTGCCCTGAAAGTTTGTCCTTTTCATGATAAATACGTCGGAATGACGTCTCCAGGTCCGAGTCGAACCGTTACGGCGCCAGGAAGAGCGCGTGGAGCCACGTCGTTACCACGACGACGGCGGATCCGGTCAGCCCCACGCCGCCGGATGTTACCGTCACCTCCTTTGCGGATGGATAGTGATGGTGGTTGTGGTCACTGGACACGTCTGGATTCACTGGAAAGAAAACAAGGTATGAATATTTTATTGCGTATTGTTGCCCACTGTTATATTGCACCCAAATTTCGGCCATTTTTGTTTTTGTTTTTCTTTTGTTGGCCTTGGTTGCCTCATTTTTTGGTTAGGCCGATGCTTTCTCAAATATTTTCTACTTATCCCGCCCACACTCTCCACCCTGACTATAAATAGTATCATTTGTCCATAAAATTGTTATAAGTACACCTCTGCATACAATTGCATCATTATTAACATTAAAGACATTAAATATCAACACACAGTGGCCTAGTGGTTAGTGTGTCCACCCTGAGATCGGTACGTCGTGAGTTCAAACCCCGACCGAGTCATACCAAAGACTATAAAAAATGGGACCCATTGCCTCCCTGCTTGGCACTCAGTATCAAGGGTTGGAATTAGGGGTTAAATCACCAAAAATGATTCCCGGGCGTGGCCACCGCTGCTGCTCACTGCTCCTCTCACCTCCCGGGGGTTGATCAAGGGTGATGGGTCAAATGCAGAGAATAATTTCGCCACACCTAGTGCTAGCACTTTAACTTAAAATTAAACTTGACATTGTCTTTTTTAATCTGTAACAGAAAAGATTTAAAGTGCATCAACATGCCTAAAATAAAATAAACATTTTTAAACTATAAACATTTTGGGACCGACTTGACCCATTAGATACTGGAAAATTTAAATAAATAAACTCAGTAAATAATAATATGAGGGCCAGCATGGACAAATAGAACAGACAAGTCATTGTAATGTCTGCTCGCGGAAAACAAACATCCTAATCTACGATTTGACTCCCTCGAATGGCCTTGACGCTGTGAACAACAGGAGCTGGCTGTTCTGAAAACATCCCCGAGGACACCTCAATGATGGACGCTTTTGACCTCCCTCCCTCCTCAACGACACCCAGAGTCGAACTTTTGCTGGCACGCAGAACGGCCCCAGGCCTATGGACACTACATCAACACACCCAAGACAATGGGCATATACACCCCCCCTCCCCCACCCCACGCCTTCACCACCGCTTGATTCCCCTCGGGGTGATGGACGGCTGGCAGCGCTTCATAGCAGCAGTCGACCTCCAGGGCCCCAACCCCCCCCTCTGTTGCGAGTTGTCGTGATTATATGTAACATGTTTATGTGTGCATGGCATTGAGGTTTTTTCCCACTCCAGACTAGGCCCCCTTAGGAGCCTAGTCTGGATTGTATTTTTTTACTCATCTTCTTCCCCAGCGTTTGACCTTTTTCTTATCTTTTACAGGGCGCCTTTGGCGACCCATCAGCGCTCCTGTTCTGTAACCCTGTACACTGTTTGTTTGTCTAATCTTGAACAGGTTTGTGCTGAAAACATAGTTTCGTTGTACTTGTGCAATGACAATAAAGTCCTATACTATCCTATCCTATCCTATAATACATTCAAATTGATTAGCAACATTAACTCAGGAGCACAATATATACATTTTTTTCGGACTATGGAGCGTACCAGAATATTTTTACTAAATATTTTTACTAAATATTTTTACGTAGTTAGCCGCACCGGACTATAATTCCACAGATATATACCGCTATGTCGTAAAACAGATATTTACACAAAAAGATGCAAGGGCAAGAGCGCCCCCTGATGGTCGTTAGCGGGGGGAAAAAATCTGCATATTAGCCGTGCCGTTGTATAAGCCGCAGGGTTCAAAGCGTAGGAAAAAAGTAAAGGCTTATAGTCCGGAAAATATTGTACAACACTTTAAAGGGGAACAGCACTTTTTTTATTTTGCTCATCGTTCACAGTAAGACATGACATATATATATATATATATATATATATATATATATATATATATATATATATATATATATATATATATATATATATATATATATATATATATATATATATATATATATATATATATATATATATACAGCACTTTTTTTATTTTGCTCATCGTTCACAGTAAGACATGACATATATATATATATATATATATATATATATATATATATATATATATATATATATATATATATATATATATATATATATATATATATATATATATATATATATATATATATATATATATATATATATATATATATATATATATATATATGTCATGTCTTACTGTGAATGATGAGCAAAATAAAAAAAGTGCTGTTCCCCTTTAAAGTGTTGTACAATATTTTCCGGACTACAATATATATATATATATATTTATATATATATATATATATATATATATATATATATATATATATATAAAAATATATATATACAGTATATATATATATATATATATATATATATATATATATATATATATATATATATATATATATATATATATATATATATATATATATTGTATATATATACATATATATATATATATATATATATATATATATATATATATATATATATATATATATATATATATATATATATATATATATATACATATATATACATATATATATATATATATATATATATATATATATATATATATATATATATATATATATATATATATATATATATATATATATTGTATATATATATATATATATATATATATATATATATATATATATATATATATATATATATATATATATATATATATATATATATATATATATATATATATATATATATATATATATATATATATATATATATATATATATATATATATATATATATATATATATATATATATATATATATATATATTTTCTAATGCATTGTAGCTCATAAATAAATGTCCAATGTGAGGTCCTTTATTCCGCCCATAAAATCCAATAAAAAACATCCAAAAATCGCAAAAAATACTCCATTTATTAACCAATTATTAGTGGTATTGTTATTATAAGTGCTAACGAAGACCAACTATTTATAGCGTTGTTGACATCATGGAGTAGTCAGGTGCTTCCCGGCTTCCTTTGCTCGTGAAAGTTTATTCTAGACCATGAATCATGCCTCTCACCTGGATAGTCAAAGGCTGAGGACGTATTCCGACAAGTTGGTACACTTTGACAACCAATTTAGACCCGCTAACGGTGGAAAAAAAGACACGAAAAGACGACGAGTTCCACCCTTCTTTTCTCCGCAAGGATTATGAGTCATTCTTCACCTCAACGGAAATATATGAACATCCTAGCAGTCGGCATCCTAATGACAGCAGACATTGTACAGTAAGTGATGATTTATTATGCTTGCTGGCTCTCGTAAAGTCTGCAGTAATAATCAGTGATACACGTAAATATTAAATGTTATTATAAATGTGCCAGTTACTACAATACATACGTATATACTTACATTAATGGAGGTGTTTTGTAATTGTAAGCTGACTTTTGATAGCATTTATTTCATATTTAGAATGCATTAAAAAAAAGAAAAACCTTACACAGGGATTGTGAATGATATGCAAAATAAAATAAAAAATGCAGTTCCCCTTTAACCTGCAAAACAACAATTTGTGCTGATTTCTTAACAATGAGCACATTTTGTAGCGCACAGCTTTTCGAAGTGAGGTTGGAAGTACGATACTGATAAAGTATGTTCACACGGCGCATGGCACCCTTGAGAAGGACAGGTTTGGTCCAAGAATTAGTATTTCGGTGCATCCCTACCCACAATGCCTCCATGCCTCGTTATTAGACGAGTACAATCAATCGCTTCGCTCGAGACAATTGTGCAATTCCCATAACATCCGGGTGTTGTCGTTTCCTTTGAACCACATTCAAATTTCGCGCCGTATTATTGCTCCCACTAAGCCATTCTGGACTCATTTTCCTGCAGCCGACTTATTATGGTGAGCTGATGCAGCCAAGGGGCACCTTTGCACCCCAACTCCCCCCGAGGTGACTTGAATGCCACACAGTGCCAAGGAATTGAAGCAAGGAAATATTTGTAAAGCTTCCTTAAAGCAATATATATATATATTTTTTTTATTTCCGAGGCAAATACAGGAAGTATTTGTCATTACAGGGTATTTGACCAGATGACATCATGTTTTACACACAAAAAAGTGTGTAATCTATAGCTTTGGGGCCTTTATGCTAAATCAAATCTACATTGTGAGCGATGTCTTGGAGCAATGGTTGTGGTTTTGGTTCATTTCCAACATTTTTACAACACGGTACATGTTTACAGTTTCACACTACGACGTGTCCAATAAACACTGAAATTTATTATTTATATATTATTTACATATAAACACTGACATGTATTATTTATATATTGTTATTGACACATAAACACTGACATTTATTATTTATATATTGTTATTGACAGATAAACACTGACATTTATTATTTCTATATTGTTATTTATGGAAAAACACTGACATTTAATATTTATTTAGTGTTATTTACAGATAAACACTGACATTTATTATTTATATATTGTTATTTACAGATAAACACTGACATTCATTATTTATATATTGTTATTTACAGATAAACACTGACATTCATTATTTATATATTGTTATTTACATATAAACACTGACATTTATTATTTATATATTGTTATTTACAGAAAACACTGACCATTATTACTTAAATATTGTCATTTACATATAAACACTGACATGTATCATTCATATATTGTTATTTACATATATACACTGACATATATTATTTAAATATTGTTATTTATGGATAGACACTGACATTTGTTACTTATATATTGTTATTTACATACAAATACTGACATTTAATATTTATATATTATTATTTACAGATAAACACTGATATTTATTATTTACATATTGTTAATTACGGATAAACAATGTCATGTATTATTCATATATTGTTATTTACAGATAAACACTGACATTTATTATTTATGTATTGTTATTTACAGATAAACACTGACATTTAGTATTCATATATTGTTATTTACAGATAAACACTGACATTTATTATTTATATATTGTTTTACAGATAAACACTGACCTTTATTTCTTAAATATTGTCATTTACATATAAACACTGACATGTATCATTTATATATTGTTATTTACAGAAAAACACTGACATATATTATTTATATATTGTTATTTACAGATAAACACTGACATTTGGAACTTATATATTGTTATTTGCAAACAAACACTGACATTTAATATTTAAATATTATTATTTACAGATAAACACTGATATTTATTATTTATATATTGTTAATTACGGATCAACACTGACAAATATTATTCATATATAGTTATTTACAGATAAACACTGACATTTATTATTATGTATTATCTACTGATAAACACTGACATTTATGATTCATATATTGTTATTTACAGATCAACACTGACATTTATTATGTATATATTGTTATTTACAGATAAACACTGACATGTATTATTTATATATTGTTATTTACAGATAAACACTGACATTTATTATTTATATATTGTTATTTACAGATAAACACTTACATTTATTATTTATACATTGTCATTTACTGATAAGCACTGATATCTATTACTTATATAGTATTGTTATTTACAGATAAACACTGGTATGTATCATTTATATATTGTTATTTACAGATAAACACTGACATTTATTATTCATATATTGTTATTTACATATAAACACTGACATGAACAGTTTGTATATTGTTGTTTTCAGATACACACTGACATTTATTACTTATATATTGTTATTTACGGATAAACACTGACATTAATTAATTATATATTGTTATTTACAGATAAACACTGACATTTATTATTTATAAATTGTTATTTACAGATCAACACTGACATTTACTATTTATATACTGTTATTTACAATTAAGAAACATTGAAATGTATTATTTATATATTGGTATTTACAGATAAACAGTGACATTTATTATGTATATACTATTGACAGATAAACACTGATATGTATTTATATATAGTTATTTACCGATAAACACTGACATTTATTATTTATATATTGTTATTTACAGATAAACACTGACATGTATTATTTATACATTGTTATTTACAGATCAACACTGACATTTATTATGTATATATTGTTATTTACAGATAAACACTGACATGTATTATTTATATATTGTTATTTACAGATAAACACTGACATGTATTATTTATATATTGTTATTTACAGATAAACACTGACATTTATTATGTATATATTGTTATTTACAGATAAACACTGACATGTATTATTTATATATTGTTATTTACAGATAAACACTGACATGTATTATTTATATATTGTTATTTACAGATAAACACTGACATTTATTATGTATATATTGTTATTTACAGATAAACACTGACATGCATTATTTATATATTGTTATTTACAGCTGAAATGGACCATAAGTAATAACCTGACTGTCATGAATTCATCATTTACAGAGAGGACGGCTTTCGGACTCTGCGGACAAAAGCCTGACTTTTTATGAACAAAAACAACATTTTTCAAGCGTATCGTTTTGTATACGATTGCTTTGTATTTCATTGACTTACTGTACCCTCATCAGCCTAATTTGTATAAATGACACTGATCTGTGAAAGGCGGTGGAAACACAAACCACACACTTCTCCAGGGTCTAGTGGGTTCCAGGAACCAAAAGTTCCTAAACTCAAGGGCCGGTATGATGTCATAGATTTGGCCAGTAGGAGAGCAGTGCTGTATAGTTGAGTTGAAAAGTGCATGAAGTAATCCCAAAGTCAAGTTACAGGCATCAAGCAGAGGCCTTTCCCACAAGTGAACCATGATTCGGTCAACAGGAGCTCCTTCTAATCGAGACATTATCACCCAGAAAATTGCCTGGACTCCACGAGCGAGTTAGTATACGGCTTTTTAAATTGCACGCCGCCAGCAGAAGATATCAGTTGCGACAACCGCGCTACGCTCGCTGTCCACATCCATCTTGCTGTGTGCGCCTCTGCGGAAGCCCTAAGTGTTGAGGGGGGATTCATGGTCGCCTCTGAGTAAAACTGAACGCTCGCTTTAGTTGTGCCGATGTTTCCTCGGACTCTACCTAGTCCATCCTGGAGGAGATGCACACTTAAACCGGGGCCACCATAAGTCTGTCGGAGACAAGATTACTTTCAGAGTCAATAAAAGCTGCGTTATCGAAGTCCATCTTGCTCAAAGGGGGAATAAGAGCACCTGTAGAAGTTTTGTACTTCCACAATCCACAATGAATGTCTGTGTTTATCCGTAAATAACAATATATAAATAATAAATGTCAGTGTTTATATGTAAGTAACAATATAAAAATAATATGAGTCAGTTTTTGTCTGTAAATAACAATATATAAATAATAAATGTCAGTGTTTATATGTAAGTAACAATATAGAAAATATATAAGTCAGTTTTTGTCTGTAAATAACAATATATAAATAATAAATATCAGTGTTTATCTGTAAACAATAATATTTATATATTAAAAGTCAGTATTTGTATGTAAATAACAACATATAAGTAACAAATGTCAGTGTTTATCCGTAAATAACAATACATAAATAATATATGTCAGTGTTTATATGTAAATAACAATATAAAAATTAAGAATTTCAGTGTTTATCTGTAAATAAAAATATATAAATATTAAATGTCAGTGTTTTTCCATAAGTAACAATGTATAAATAATAAATGTCAGTGTTTATCTGTCAATAAGAATATATAAATAATAAATGTCAGTGTTTATCTGTCAATAAGAATATATAAATAATAAATGTCAGTGTTTATATGTAAATAACAATATATAAATAATAAATATCAGTGTGTATCTGTAAATAATAATATTTAAATATTAAATGTCAGTTTTTGTATGTAAATAACAAAATATAAGTAACAAATGTCAGTGTTTATCCGTAAATAACAATATATAAATAATATATGTCAGTGTTTATATGTAAATAACAATATAAAAATAAAGAATTTCAGTGTTTATCTGTAAATAACAATATATAAATATTAAATGTCTGTGTTTTTCCATAAATAACAATGTATAATTAATAAATGTCAGTGTTTATCTGTCAATAAGAATATATAAATAATAAATGTCAGTGTTTATATATAAATAATATATAAATAATAAATATCAGTGTTTATCTGTAAATAATAATATTTAAATATTAAATGTCAGTATTTGTATGTAAATAACAAAATATAAGTAACAAATGTCAGTGTTTATCCGTAAATAACAATATATAAATAATATATGGCAGTGTTTATATGTAAATAACAATATATAAATAATGAATGTCAGTGTTTATCTGTAAATAACAATATATAAATATTAAATGTCAGTGTTTTTCCATAAATAACAATATATAAATAATAAATGTCAGTGTTTACTAGTCAATAAGAATATATAAATAATAAATGTAAGTGTTTATCTGTCAATAAGAATATATAAATAATAAATATCAGTGTTTAAATGTAAATAACAATATATAAATAATAAATATCAGTGTTTATTTGTGAATAATAATATTTAAATATTAAATGTCAGTATTTGTATGTAAATAACAAAATATAAGTAACAAATGTCAGTGTTTATCCGTAAATAACAATATATAAATAATATATGTCAGTGTTTATATG
This sequence comes from Entelurus aequoreus, assembly GCF_033978785.1. Classification (NCBI taxonomy): domain Eukaryota; kingdom Metazoa; phylum Chordata; class Actinopteri; order Syngnathiformes; family Syngnathidae; genus Entelurus; species Entelurus aequoreus. The sequence continues at coordinate 95,134,254 of NC_084732.1, forward strand.
TAAATAACAATATATAAATAATATATGCCTGTGTTTGTATGTAAATAACAATATATAAATAATGAATGTCAGTGTTTATCCGTAAATAACAATATATAAATATTAAATGTCAGTGTTTTTCCATAAATAAGAATATATAAATAATAAATGTCAGTGTTTATCTGTCAATAAGAATATACAAATAATAAATGACAGCGTTTATATGTAAATAACAATATATAAATAATAAATGTCAATGGATTTGCATTAGGGTTGTTTGGTATACCGGTACTAGTATAGCATCGTGGTACTAATGAATCAAAAACGGTACTATACTCTGTTTGAAAAGTACCAGTTCCCGGGCATGACGGCCCATTGAGGACAATGTTCGGCGGCACACAATCACAGAGTACTTACAAGCAGACACAGTGTGTAGACAGAATTGGGAGAATGGACGCATTTTGGCCTAAAAACTAACGAAGAGGTGCTTCAAGACATGGCTAGCTAGTTAGCGGCGAACGTCCATTCGCAGTCAACAGTGTTTTAGCTACTTCTAAATCACTAATCCTCAACAAATGAAGTGAGTTTCTTACAAGTATCATCCCTGCAGGACGAGGAATAGCTAAACATGCTTCACTACACACCGTAGGAAGATACGATAGCTAACCGCTAACAGCAAGCTAGCACCCTGAATGTAAACAAATGTCATGGATGGATCTGCTGTAATGATACCAAGTACGATAGCGTATCTAGTCTATACTACTATGATTACGTGGATATTCTTGGCATCACAACATCTTCTTTCGTTTTGATCCTGTAACTACTTGGTATCGGATTGATGCCAACATTTGTAGTTTCGCCCAAAACTAATGTAAAGTATCAAACAACCGAAGAATAAGTGATAATTACATTTTAACAGAAGTATAAGATAGAACATGTTGAAAGAGAAAGTAAGGAGATACTAACAGTAAATGAACAAGTAGATTAATAATCCATTTTTACAGCTTGTCCTTAATAATTTGGACAAAATAGAATGATAAATGACACAATATGTTACTGCATATGTCAGCAAACAAATTAGGAGCCTTTGTTTGTTTACTTACTACTAAAAGACAAGTTGTCTAGTATGTTCACTATTTTATTTAAGGACAAACATATAAAAAAAAACATATGTTTAATGTACGGTAAGATTTTTTGTTAAAAAAAGCCAATAATGCCATTTTTTGTGGTGCCCCTTATTTCGAAAAGTACAGAAAAAGTATAGAAAAGTATCGGAATACATGTTGGTACTAAAATATTGGTATCGGGACAACCTTAGTTTGTATATGAACGCAGTTCAGAACGATCTTTGCATATTGATTGCTTGGTCCAAAATATTTCCATAAGACAAATTGTCATTACAGGAACAAAACTTGATCGCTGCAGCATCAGAACCTGAAATGAAACCCCTATCGATTCACTACGATCAGTCCCCAGGACAGATATTTGAATGTATATAGCTCTCAGACGGTCTGAACATTGCACACCCCAGCAGCGAACATCCACAGCTTGTATCGATTTTTCCCACTGACGCTCCAGAGCCGCCAATATAGCAACAAGCAGGCAGACTTAATTCGCCTTTCTGATGAATTCATTACGCTGATTCTTGGGATTTTTCTTGTGTTTGCAGTCTGTGCCACAGAGCCCGAAAAAAATTACTTTTCCTCAACCGTTCTGTTTATGCAGTGAGCTGAAATGTGACGTGTCCTCTCTTATGGCTCAGTGTAGGTACAATAATGTAGGAATTCAATTCTAGTACACAAGAGTAGCAAAGAAGTATGAATATTTATGCAAACAATGGATATATATGAAGACCATCAACGGCTAGCATACGATACAAATTGTGGTTTAAGAGAGCACATTTAGCAAATTAATGTCTGATAGGGATTTCTGGTTGTCCTGTTGTTTTCTTCCCCATGAGTCCAATTACTTCCTTTGTTGGACCTAAGGCTTCTCTCCAACTACCCGTTTTTGCATTTATTTATCTGTATTTTTAATTTTTTATTCGGATTTGGAATGTCTGGAATTCTTTCCTTGGGGGGGATGGTACTGTCATGCTCTGTTTGGGCACCGCATGATTCCATTCGATTCTTGGGAGTAACGTTTCAATTCAGAATGGATTCTCGATTCAAAGTCTATACTTTTTAATAACGTTGGGTGCCGGTTCTGTGATTCCACCATAAAATAGATAGCTCTAATAAATAAATACATTTGAAAAAAAGAGAAAACTGTTCTTGTTTTTTAAATGGCTATACAGGACAGATTTAAAAAATGTCATTTTATTTTTAAAATCGATTTTTGTAAAATTAAGAATTGTTACAAATAAGAATCACAATTCATTTGATATTTATATATTGTTATTTTGTCAGGACTTGGTTCTCGGGTTTTGTTTCTCCAGAAGGCAACGGAAAATTGGCGCGGACAAGGCGTGAATTTGAATACATTATTTATTTTAACACTAATAAACTACAAAAAAGGGAAGCAAACAAAAGGCGCGCACAAAGGCGGAAATACAAAACTTGGGTATAAACACAAAACTTGCACAAAGGCAGAAACTATGAACAATAAAACAAAAACACAAACTGTGGCATTAATAAACAAAAACTTACTTGGCAAAGAACTGTGAACATGACATGAAGTAGAAGGATGAAAAAGTGCGAGGTCGCCAGGACGAACAACAGAAGCAGACAGATTTAAATAGTGACATGATCAGTGAAAACAGGTGCGTGACTCAAAACGTGGGAACAGGTGCGTGACAGGACAGGTGTAAACTAATGAGTTGCTATGGAAACAAACAAACAAGGAAGTGCACAACCAGGAACTAAAAAAAAGAGTCCAAAAAATAAACAGCACATGGCCAAACCAAAACATGATAAACAGACATGACATATTTACAGATAAACACTGACATGTGTTACTTATATATTGTTATTTACATACAAATACTGACAGTTAATATTTAAATATTATTATTTACAAATAAACACTGATATTTATTATTTATATATTGTTATTTACAGATAAACACTGACATTTATTATTTATGTATTGTTATTTAAAATAAATTAAATAAAATCCTATTATCCTATTTACAGATAAACACTGACATTTATAATTCATATATTGTTATTTACAGATAAACACTGACATTTATTATTTATTAATTGTTATTTACAAACAAAAACTGACTCATATTATTTTATAATTTTATTTACATATAAACACTGACATTTATTATTTATATATTGTTATTTACGGATAAACACTGACATTTATTATTTATATATTGTTATTTATGGAAAAACACTGACGTTTAATACTTATATATTGTTATTTAAAGATAAACACTGACATTCATTATTTATATATTGTTATTTACATATAAACACTGACAGTAAGACTACTTACTATGTTGAAGGGGGCAGGAAATATAAGATTTTCTTCATCCTGTTCCTTCTCAAGCATAGGTGTGTAAATATGTGTTTAGTTGCTAAAGTTTAATTGTCTATTGATCAAAAATGCAAATCAATGAAGGAAATAAATACAAATGAAATTAAATTACATTAAATGAAAAAATAAAGACCATCAACATTACCAATAGTGATTTTAGAGAGCACTCAACATCAAGGGTAGGACTTGGGGGTTAAATCACCAAATGATTCCCGTGCGCGGCCACCGCTGCTGCTCACTGCTCCCCTCACCTCCCATTGGATGAAAATGGGGATGGGTCAAATGCAGAGAGTAATTTCACCACATCTACTGTGTGTGTGACTATCGTTGGGACTTTAACTTTGAACTTTACCGATAGTGTTTTAGAGCAGTGGTCCCCAACCTTTTTGTAGCTGCGGACCGGTCAACGCTTGAAAATTTGTCCCACGGACCGATGGGGGGGGGGGTCGGTGGGGGAGGGGGGTGTTGATTTAAAAAAAAAAAAAAAATTATTATTATTATTATTTTTTTTTTTACATAAATAAATACAATCATGCAATCATGTGTGATTACGGACTGTATCCCTGCAGACTGTATTGATCTATATTGATATATAATGTATATATTGTGTTTTTTTAAGTTGATTTCATTAAAAAAAAAAAAAAAAAAAAGTTTTTTTTTTTTGTTTTTTTTTTACATAAATAAATACAATCATGTGTGATTACGGACTGTATCCCTGCAGACTGTATTGATCTATATTGATATATAATGTATATATTGTGTTTTTTAAGTTGATTTCATTTAAAAAAAAAAAAAAAAAAGTTTTTTTTTTTTTTTTTTTTTTTTACATAAATAAATACAATCATGTGTGCTTACGGACTGTATCCCTGCAGACTGTATTGATCTACATTGATATATAATGTATATATTGTGTTTTTTAAGTTGATTTCATTAAAAAAAAAAAAAAAAAAAATGTTTTTTTTTTTTTTTTTTTTTACATAAATAAATACAATCATGTGTGCTTACGGACTGTATCCCTGCAGACTGTATTGATCTATATTGATATATAATGTATATATTGTGTTTTTTAAGTTGATTTCATTAAAAAAAAAAAAAAAAAGTTTTTTTTTTTTTTTTTTTTTTTTTTTAATTTCTTGTGCGGCCCGGTACCAATCGGTCCGCGGACCGGTGGTTGGGGACCACTGTTTTAGAGGACTTTGATGACTCCTATTAGCCACATCTTTCAAGCGTTTATCATCTTTAAAATCCTAATTAAAAAAAAGACGTGTGTTCTTGTCTCTCATAATGATTGTGAATGATAGGCAACATTCCCCAACAAAGTGGTTCCCCTTTTCAGATAACAATGTTTACATTTTCCGGACTTAAATAAAAAGTACTTTAGTCTCGCACTGGTCGATCTGATTTGGGCGTAATAAATGTGGCGTTCATCCAATCACATTCTGAGGTCCTTTGAAAGCACTTGGCAGTCAGTTTCAAATATATTCTGGGAAACAAACAGATAATATCTCAGTTCCGTAACTTGTCATATTGAATGACGGGAGCGATTGTTGTTGTTTTTTTTTCAGAAGAGAGTTTGGAAGGAACCCACAGCCGAGTTAAGTCGTTAGGATGTTGGGAGAGGTCGGCCGGACAACAGGGTGCAGTCTTGAAGCGGGACATAGGTCAGAAAGAGAGGCTTACAACTGAAGTGAAATCAATAGTCGCTGATTCCCGAGGACTTGGACGAAGAAGGATCAATAGCACACTAACTGCAGCAGGGGGGAAACAACACAACACCAGACGGGGGTGGGTAGTTGCTTTTGTGTGCTTTTATGAGGGTCAACGTTCAAAGTCTGACGTCTGCCAGCTCCAGGATGCTGCAGGTATACATCTAAACTAGAGCTGCAACCATTAGTCGATATTGTCCATAAATGTCCACAATAAAATGTGTGGCCGACAATTATATTTGTCCACAATAGTCGTGACGTTTTTATTGATCTACTTTATTTGTGTTTTTTTCAATTAGGATTTGGGATGAATTATTTCCTTACTGTCATGCTCTCTTCTGGTTACGGGTTCAGCAAATATAAAATTGACGGTGCCAGCACGTACTTCACGGTGGTTCTTTTTGAAGAAATACTGAATATAAATTAGTTTAAAGGCCTACTGAAATGCGATGTTCTTATTCAAACGGGGATAGCAGGTCCATTCTATGTGTCATACTTGATCATTTCGCGATATTGCCATATTTTTGCTGAATGGATTTAGTGGAGAACATCGACGATAAAGTTTTTTGGTCGCTGATAAAAAAAAAAAGCCTTGCCTGTACCGGAAGTAGCGTGACGTCACAGGTTGTGGAGCTCCTCACATCTGCACATTGTTTACAATCATGGCCACCAGCAGCGAGAGCGATTCGGACCGAGAAAGCGACGATTTCCCCATTCATTTGAGCGAGGATGAACGATTTGTGGATGAGGAAAGTGAGAGTGAAGGACTAGAGGGCAGTGGAAGCGATTGAGATAGGGAAGATGCTGTGAGAGGCAAGTGGGACCTGATATTCAGCTGGGAATGACTAAAACAGTAAATAAACACAAGACATATATATACTCTATTAGCCACAACACAACCAGGCTTATATTTAATATGCCACAAATTAATCCCGCATAACAAACACCTCCCCCCTCCCGTCCATATAACCCGCCAATACAACTCAAACACCCGCACAACACACTCAATCCCACAGCCCAACGTACCGCAAAGTTCATACAGCACATATATTTCCCCAAAGTCCCCAAAGTTACGTACGCGACATGCACATAGCGGCACGCACGTACGGGCAAGCGATCAAATGTTTGGAAGCCGCAGCTGCGTACTCACGGTACTGCGTATCCAACTCAAAGTCCTCCTGGTAAGAGTCTCTGTTGTCCCAGTTCTCCATAAGCCAATGGTAAAGCTTGACTGTCATCTTTCGCACCGCCTACGTGTTTGTGTTGCTGCAGCCGGCCGCTAATACACCGCTTCCCACCTACAGCTTTCTTCTTTGCTGTCTTCATTGTTCATTAAACAAATTGCAAAAGATTCACCAACACAGATGTCCAGAATACTGTGGA
>NC_084732.1:95145810-95150810 GCF_033978785.1 Entelurus aequoreus
AGTATGGGGAACATATTCACCATTAATTAGTTGCTTATTAACATGCAATCTAGTAACATATTGGATCTTACCTAGTCATTATTAAGTACTTATTAATGCCTTATTCGGCATGGCCTTATTATAACCCTAACCCGCTAACCTTGACCCTAACCCTAACCAAATAACTCTAAATTGAGTCTTTGTTACTTAGAATATGTTCCCCTAGTGTCCAAATAACTCTAAATTGAGTCGTTGCGTTGTTACTTAGAATATGTTTCCCTAGTGTCCAAATAACTCTAAATTGAGTCGTTGTTACTTAGAATATGTTCCCTAGTGTCCAAACAACTCTAAATTGAGTCATTGTTACTTAGAATGTTCCCCTAGTGTCCAAATAACTCTAAATTGAGTCATTGTTACTTAGAATATTAAAGATTAAAGTACCAATGATTGTCATATGTTCCCTGGTGTCCAAATAACTCTAAATTGAGTCGTTGTTACTTAGAATATGTTACCCTAGTGTCCAAATAACTCTAAATTGAGTCTTTGTTACTTAGAATATGTTACCCTAGTGTCCAAATAACTCTAAATTGAGTCGTTGTTACTTAGAATATGTTCCCCTAGTGTCCAAATAACTCTAAATTTAGTCTTTGTTACTTAGAATATGTTCCCTAGTGTCCAAATAACTCTAAACTGAGTCGTTGTTACTTACAATATGTTCCCCTAGTGTCCAAATAACTCTAAACTGAGTCTTTGTTACTTAGAATATGTTCCCTAGTGTCCAAATAACTCTAAATTTAGTCTTTGTTACTTAGAATATGTTCCCCTAGTGTCCAAATAACTCTAAATTGAGTCGTTGTTACTTAGAATATGTTCCCCTAGTGTCCAAATAACTCTAAATTTAGTCTTTGTTACTTAGAATATGTTCCCCTAGTGTCCAAATAACTCTAAATTGAGTCTTTGTTACATAGAATATGTTCCCTAGTGTCGAAATAACTCTAAATTGAGTCATTGTTACTTAGAACATGTTCCCCTAGTGTCCAAATAACTCTAAATTGAGTCGTTGTTACTTAGAATATGATCCCCTAGTGTCCAAATAACTTTAAATTTAGTCTTTGTTACTTAGAATATGTTCCCTAGTGTCCAAATAACTCTAAATTGAGTCTTTGTTACTTAGAATATGTTCCCCTAGTGTCCAAAGCACTCTAAATTGAGTCGTTGCGTTGTTACTTAGAATATGTTTCCCTAGTGTCCAAATAACTCTAAATTGAGTCGTTGTTACTTAGAATATGTTCCCTAGTGTCCAAATAACTCTAAATTGAGTCATTGTTACTTAGAATGTTCCCCTAGTGTCCAAATAACTCTAAATTGAATCATTGTTACTTAGAATATTAAAGATTAAAGTACCAATGATTGTCATATGTTCCCTGGTGTCCAAATAACTCTAAATTGAGTCTTTGTTACTTAGAATATGTTCCCCTAGTGTCCAAATAACTCTAGATTGAGTCGTTGTTACTTAGAATATGTTCCCCTAGTGTCCAAATAACTCTAAATTGAGTCGTTGTTACTTAGAATATGTTCCCCTAGTGTCCAAATAACTCTAAATTTAGTTTTTGTTACTTAAAATATGTTCCCCTAATGTCCAAATAACTCTAAATTAAGTCTTTGTTACTTAAAATATGTTCCCCCAGTGTCCAAATAACTCTAAATTGAGTCGTTGTTACTTAGAATATGTTCCCCTAGTGTCCAAATAACTCTAAATTGAGTCTTTGTTACTTAGAATGTGTTCCCTAGTGTCCAAATAACTCTAAATTGAGTCGTTGTTACTTAGAATATGTTCCCCTAGTGTCCAAATAACTCTAAATTGAGTCTTTGTTACTTAGAATATGTTCCCCTAGTGTCCAAATAACTCTAGATTGAGTCGTTGTTACTTAGAATATGTTCCCCTAGTGTCCAAATAACTCTAAATTTAGTCTTTGTTACTTAGAATATGTTCCCTAGTGTCCAAATAACTCTAAATTGAGTCGTTGTTACTTAGAATATGTTCCCCTAGTGTCCAAATAACTCTAAATTGAGTTTTTGTTACTTAGAATATGTTCCCCTAATGTCCAAATAACTCTAAATTAAGTCTTTGTTACTTAAAATATGTTCCCCTAGTGTCCAGATAACTCTAAATTGAGCCATTGTTACTTAGAATATGTTCCCCTAGTGTCCAAATAACTCTAAACTGAGTCTTTGTTACTTAGAATATGTTCCCTAGTGTCCAAATAACTCTAAATTGAGTCTTTGTTACTTAGAATATGTTCCCCTAGTGTCCAAATAACTCTAAATTGAGTCTTTGTTACTTAGAATATGTTCCCTAGTGTCCAAATAACTCTAAATTAAGTCTTTGTTACTTAGAATATGTTCGCCATACTAAAGTGTTACCAAAAACATATAACTTTGTCTTGAATTAAAAAAATTTTTTTTTTTTAATTTTTCATTAAAGAAGGGTTCGGTGAATGCGCATATGAAACTGGTGGGGTTCGGTACCTCCAACAATGTTAAGAACCACTGCATTAGGTGGAAATACACCACATTAAACAGATTGTACTTATCGGAGTGTATATTAACAAACACAACAGCTTTTAAATTGGATCCATTTCAGAAAGACCAGGTCAAGTGTGGCATATTTTGAGAAACATAGCAGTCAGGAAACGTGCAAAATTTAAAAAAAAAGATAAAGATAATCGTTGGTCTTCAATTGTTTTGTTTACACTAGAACAAGATCGACGGAGGAGACACACTTTAAAGTGCCAGGTTCCACCTGAGACCTCTTGGAGGAGAGACAAGATTTAAACACAACTGTGCTGCATTCCCATTAGTCTTAAAGACACTCGGAGAATACAAAAAAACCAACATTGTTTATCGACAAAAAATACATTTTCCATTGACTGATTGGCCATGATGAATAGTTTCATTCTTCTTTGTCACATTTGTATTTACCGTAGAGCCGTGCCAGATTGGTGCGTGCCTCTCCAATGCGTGAAGAGGAGTGCAAACTGAATCTGGGTTTAGTGCACTTCAAACAGCAACAATAACCTCTCTGTTTGATCGCCCCCCCCAACACACAATCTGCTATATGCGCACGTACAGCTTGTTAATATACAGACTTGATATAGCTCTCCATTTTTATTTGAACAAACTCCTGGCGATGCTTCAGGGATTGAACTTTAGTTCGGCAATCCATACTGACACATACATATTTCTATTGATTAGGGCTTCTTTTGGTGCGCTGCTTATCATCAATAGTGCATGTATAGAGACTCGCCATTCGCAAAATTAGGTACACCGGAACAGCGGCGTCCTCAATGCGTCCCATGAGACGGCGCGAGTTTATTAATAAGCGATCCGGCCCGGGCTGTTTTCATACTAAAGTTAAATACCCGACTGTCTGTGAACTGCCATTTTGTCGCCATCCCGTGGACATTGTGAGTATTTCAGGCCAGTGACCGTGACTTGTGCTTTCATGTGAACGCCGCACAGCAAATTGACTTATATGACCTAATCCAAACAACCTTCCCTAGTCATGGCAAAGAAAGAAAAGAAGAACAAAAAGGAACCAGCACAAAAGTCAACAGACACACACATGACACATAACACACATAATACCTGCTCACTCAACGTTGTGGATATTATAAAAAAAATTGTCCAAGCACCTTCAGAATTACACCCGTTTAAATCTATTGCAAATGCAAAAATGTTTTAGCTGATTGATATTTCTGATTGATTAGAACACTTTAGGGAGTTCGTCATGGGACTAAATATGGTAAGAATTGAACTTTCACATACTTTAAAGTTAAAGTTAAAGTTAAAGTACCAATGATTGATTGTGTGGTGAAATTTGAATATCCAATTACAATAATTATCAATCATATATCTATTTTATTATTATAATTTGTACACATATATATATATATATATATATATATATATATATATATATATATATATATATATATATATATATATATATGCACACATATATACAGTATATATATACATATATACAGTATATATACACATACATACAGTATATATACATACATATATACATACATATGTATGCACACATATAGATATATATACACATATACTGTATATACAGTATATATACATACATATGTATACACACATATATATAGATATTCTGTATATATATATACAGCTAAAGGATTTTATATATATGTATATATAAATATGTGAGTATATATATATATATATATATATATGTGTATATGTGTATATATGTATATATGTGTATATATGTGCGTGTGTATGTATATGCATGTATATACTGTATATATGTATATGTATATGTGTAGGTGTATATATATATATATATATATATATATATATATATATATATATATATATATATATATATATATATATATATATATATATGTATATATATATATATATATATATATATATATACATATATATATATATATATATATATATATATATATATATATATATATGTGTGTTTGTATATATGTGTATGTGTATATACTATTATATTATAATATATCATATTGATGTTGATATATATATATATATGTGTGTGTATATATGTGTATATATATACTATTATATTATAATATATAATATTGATGTTGATATATATATATATATATATATATATACATATGTATGTGTATATATATATATACTATTATATTATAATATATAATATTTATGTTGATATATATATATATATATATATATATATATATATATATATATATATATATATATATATATATATATATATATATATATATATATATATATATATATATATACACACAGCTCAATTCTAAACGATTCTCGATTCAAAATCAATACTGTTTTAATAACATTGGGTGCCACTTGTATGATTAACTACATTCCTCCATAAAATAGATAAACAGCTCAGATACATTTGTGTATTACTTTAAAAAAAAAAATTAAATAAAACTGGTTTTGTTAAATACAAT
>NC_084732.1:95155810-95220810 GCF_033978785.1 Entelurus aequoreus
AGCAATTAATTTTTTTCACACTGAATTTTTCAGCACAATTTTTTTTTACATTTGATTTTTTTTTTTGCACCAAGTTTTTCAGGACCGACTTTTATTTCACAATTAATTTTTAGAGACTGAATTTTTGTACACTGATTTTTTTACTTTGAATTTTTCAGCACTGATTTTTTTTTACAATTGATTTTTATACACTGAAATTTTAAACACGCACATTTTGCTAACATTTCTTTTTTCCCAATGAAATTGTCAGCATAGCTTGATGCAAAAAAGAAATACGTTTTCAAAATTGAAACGCAAAAAAAAATCAGTTACATAAATTTAGTGTCAAAACAAAGATTGATTGTTTCAGTCTTAATTTACCGCAAGTAAGTTTTGCTTTTTGAAGCAGAAAAAATTTTGTTTTCTTTCACACTGAATTTTTATACCCAGATTTTTTTACTCTGAATTTTTCAGCACAATTTTTTTTACACTTAATTTTTCACACCATTTTTTTTTTTACGCCGTGTTTTTCAGCACCGACTTTTATTTCACAATTAATTTTTAGAGACTGAATTTTTATACACTGTTTTTTTTTACTCTGAATTTTTTAGCACTTAATTTTTTTTACACTGAATTTTTCAGCACAATTTTTTTTTTTAGACTAAATTTTTTTACAGATTTTTTTTTTTTACGCCGAGTTTTTCAGCACCGGCTTTTATTTAACAATTGATTTTTAGAGACTGAATTTTTATACACTGATTTTTTTACTCTGAATTTTTCAACACTGAAATTTTTTTACACTGAATTTTTCAGCACAATTTTTTTTTACACTTAATTTTTTACACAGATTTTTTTTTTTACGCCGACTTTTTCAGCACCGACTTTTATTTCACAATTAATTTTTAGAGACTGAATTTTTTGACACTGAATTTTTTTACACTGAATTTTTAAACACTTATTTTGCTCACAAATTAGATTTCAGTTAAATTGTTTGCATAATATGATGTAAAAAAAATAATAATAATAAAGACACAAGTTAACCTCCATACATATTCAGCTTCCTGGAAAAATCTACTTCCTGTTTAGAAAACGTACCATAGAACACATACACAGTACTGCCATCTAATGTCTTGGAAGTGCAACTGCATTGAAAATGAGACGTAAATGTAATAAGAAAACACCATATGCAGCTGAGATAGGCTCCAGCATCCCCTGCGACCCCAAATGGGACAACAACTGGACAGTAAAGTTATCATAATCAGCTCATTTTCAAATGTTATAATAAAATAAAGTTTTACTATCAATTTACAATTATCCGTACAGAAAAAAGCACCAAAAATTGCTACCTTTGACTCCCAGGTACTAGGGATCAGTACCGTATCGGTTAAAATGTTGACCACGTCACTGTAGTTCGCCCCAGCATGCATCTCTCAAATCACATCCATAACTTAGCATGTGGAAAACAACACATTTCCTAGGTGTTGATTAAAAAAAAATCAACTTTTAATGAAACACCTCAAACGAGAATTATTCATAAATTCCACCAGTCATAATAAATCAAACAAATAAAAGACTTACTCATATTTACACTAACTAGTTTTGATGGAACTAATGAAAAAAAACACACTTTCCATAATAAAGTTTGTAAATGTGTCTTCCCGCTGGTGTTAACCTTCCATTAACCTGGCATAAACACTGCTGCTCCCAGCTTTTTTATTCCCTGGGATCACGCAGCAACAGGCATGGCCCAAATTCATCACACCAGCTGTGGAATTGTTAACGCTTGATTAGGCCGCTGATCGCCGCTCGCCACGCGCAGGATGACGCTTTAGCCTGTGAGGTCTGCGTGTCCTCTTGCACACAGGTCATTTCAAGTAGGAGCACCAGGGGGGGGAAAAAACCGCATACTTTTACTTTCCCTAATTGTTTTTTTCAATGGCATTCACTACTTATCGGTGATCAAATCAATAAGTAGACATCAATAAAAAGCAATACAAATTTGGCTGACCTTACCTCCTTTTATTTTAGGGCACTTAAGTTCCACTTTTTCGCACATTTGCATTAATTTTATAAATGTGGGAATTAATTTACCTGTCTCTCATTACAAAAGTTTTTAAAAGTTGTAATTGATAAACACTTAAAGAAATGTAAAACTGCATTAATATATATATAAATTAAATATGCGTCAAACATCGATGTTTAATCGAGTCGCATAAACACTTTGTAGGGCGCAACATAACCAATTTAATGGTGGTTAATTTGTGTCTTTATTACAAAAGTTTTTTTTGACACTGAATTGATGTAATCAAATGTTTTGTGTTCTAATTTTGTGAACTGAATTGTTTTCTTTTCAAATTATGCCGACAATTTTGTCGGAACAAAATGTGTTGGCAAAATGTGTTTGAAAATTCAGTGTAAAAAATTAAAAAAAATCAGTGCAATAAATTCAGTTAAAAAAAATTCAGTGTAAAAAAAGGCTGCGTCACGATACTTCAAACTGTTCTGAGACAGGATTGATTGTTTCAGTCTCAATTTACCTGAAAGCAAGTTTTGCTTTTTGAAGGAGAGAAAATTATTTCTTTCACACTGAATTTGTAAACGCTGATTTTTTTTTTTTTTCACACTGAATTTTTTTTTCACTATGAGTTTTTATACATCTTTTTTTTTTACACTGAATTTTCAAACACACTCATTTTGCTAACGAAGTAGATTTCAATTAAATTGTCAGCATAATTTGATGTATATTAAAAAAAAAGTTCACAAAATTCAAATGCAAAACAAGCAGTTACCGTACATAATTGTGGTTAAAAAATTAGGGTATAAAAAATTAAGTGTAAAAAAAAAAAAAAAAATGTATATGCTGTATATATATATATGTATGAGTATGCATTATATTAATAGATAAATAGATAGATAGATAGATAGATAGATAGATAGATAGATAGATAGATAGATAGATAGATAGATAGATAGATAGATAGATAGATAGATAGATAGATAGATAGATAGATAGATAGATAGATAGATAGATAGATAGATAGATAGTACTTTATTGATTCCTTCAGGAGAGTTCCCTCAGGAAAATTTAAATTCCAGCAGCAGTGTACAAAATTGTAAAAAGTAAAAAGTAAATAATGGGGGTATAAATGGAGACAAAATAGAAAAATATTACAATAGAATAAAAATAAAAAGCAACGATAAGAATAAAAATATAACAGTAAAATAAGAATATAACAAGAGAAACTAGGCAGTAGTGACCATGTTATGAAAAAGTATTTCACTGTTATTGTCTTTAATATAATGGATATAATGGATATATATATATATATATATATATATATATATATATATATATATATATATATATATATATATATATATATATATATATATATATATATATATATATATATATATATATATATATATATATATATATATATATATATATATATATATATATATATATATATATATATATATATATATGTATGTGACAACCTCCTTAAAGTTGTGTAATCAATCAGAAATATCAAAAATGCGCCAAACATGGATAAGTGTAAAGAGTGTTTTGCATGTTTTCCCCATCATTCTTTGCAATGGATTTAAATGGGTGTAATAATGTTATGGTGTGTAGATGTTTTTTTATAATATGCAATAATTGTGTTATATTGTGTTATGTGTGACCATGTATGTTGGCTTTTTTTTTCACCATGACTAGGGAAGGTTGTTTGCATTGGTCATATAATTAAATGCTGCGATTCCAATTTTCCAAAGCATGATAATTGGTCAAAGGCCTAAATTACCCTTGACGTCCACAATATGACGACAAAACAGCAGCATTTAATTTGACTCTTGAAATGAACTGAAATCTCCCTGCGGCCACATTCCTTAATAAACTCACGACCTAATTTGGACACCCCTGGTTTAAATTAACTCTGCTTCCTCCTATTCCTTTTTGAACATGCTGTCATGGAAACCTGGTAATGTACCATCCTATTATAACTGTATGCATGTTCAAAACAAATGAAAACCATCACCTGTACTCTAGCAGAGGTTACGTGGAGAGGGATGTGTTTCATCACATAATTATTCAATAAATTATGTTTTCAAATGTTAGGTGCCTTATTGCTCCCACTTGCACAATTATGAAGCACTTTACATAAAGCCAATTGCTGAGCCTCTGACGACCTCCAGGGGAGTTTAATAATGTCACAATATTGTGTTATGTTATGTTTTGTAGCTACTTTGGCCTTCCATGATGCCTACACACAGCTTGATGGCATTATTACCAAAATAGTCACATAGCTGAGACGTGACTCTGAAATGTTGTACTTCTGTAAGTTCAGTTTGAGACCCCCGTTTTAAGGGATCAATGAAAAACAGAAGAAAGGCATGAATATATTGTATGCCAGGGGTCACCAACCTTTTTGAAACCAAGAGCTACTTCTTGGGTACTGATTAATGCGAAGGGCTACCAGTTTGATACATACTTTAATAAATTGCCAGAAATAGCCAATTTGCTCAATTTACCTTTAACTCTATGTTATTATTAATAATTAATGATATTTACACTTAATTGAACGGTTTAAAAGAGGAGAAAACACGAAAAAAATGACAATTTAATTTTGAAACATAGTTTATCTTCAATTTCGGCTCTTTAAAATTCAAAATTAAACCGAAAAAAAGAAGAGAAAAACTAGCTAATTCGAATCTTTTTGAAAAAATTAAAAAAAGAATTTATGGAACATCATTAGTCATTTTTCCTGATTAAGATTAATTTTAGAATTTTGATTACATGTTTTAAATAGGTTAAAATCCAATCTACACTTTGTTAGAATATATAACAAATTGGACCAAGCTATATTTCTAACAAAGACAAATCATTATTTCTTCTAGATTTTTCAGAACAAAAATTTTAAAAGAAATTCAAAAGACTTTGAAATAAGATTTAAATGTGATTCTACAGATTTTCTAGATTTGCCAGAATTTTTATTTTTTATTTTAATCATAATAAGTTTGAAGAAATATTTCACAAATATTCTTCGTCGAAAAAACAGAAGCTAAAATGAAGAATTAAATTAAAATGTATTTATTATTCTTTACAATAAAAAAAATACATTTACTTGAGCATTGATTTAAATTGTCAGGAAAGAAGAGGAAGGAATTTAAAAGGTAAAAAGGTATATGTGTTTTTTCTCTAAAATTGTCTTTCTGAAAGGTATAAGAAGCAAAGTAAAAAAAAAAAATGAATTTATTTAAACAAGTGAAGACCAAGTCTTTAAAATATTTTCTTGATTTTCAAATTCTATTTGAGTTTTGTCTCTCTTAGAATTAAAAATGTCGAGCAAAGCGAGACCAGCTTGCTAGTAAATAAATAAAATTTAAAAAATAGAGACAGCTCACTGGTAAGTGCTGCTATTTGAGCTATTTTTAGAACAGGCCAGTGGGCTACTCATCTGGTCCTTACGGGCTACCTGGTGCCCGCGGGCACCGAGTTGGTGACCCCTGTTGTATGCTATCCGGCGGACTTGCATGAACAATTCGGAGAAATTTATTTAAAAGCGCATTCCAAAAAAAAAAAAGAAGTACCACGTCTTTCGGGTCAGATTGGGAATTCTATTCCTTCCTCTATGAAAAAAAACAAAAAACAGAATGTGAACTGGCATGTTTATTTTTGCACGCCCAGAGAGAGAGAGAGAGAGACCACTCTGGTGACACCACACAACTGCAATACACCTGCGGCCTACCAATTATGCACATTTTGGCCGATGTTATTTGTCCATCAAACGCACACGTCAAGTGTCTAATCCAATCCTGTGCAGAAACAACAACGTGTAACAATATATCAACAATGTATAGCTCAAAAAGCACACTCAGACCTACTTCCTGTTTACCGCACTAAGCCTTCTGGGTAATGTAGTATGAAAACATTTCCTAGTTCACATATACAGGTATGTATGCATTTATTCAAATGTTTTTTTTTCATCTAAGCTAAGACACGTAAGAGCAGATTTTCATTTGCAATGCAGACCTCGCAGAGAGGCAGCATTTCCATGTTAGAGATGTTGAAGTGTGATGATAATCCCTCACCGTCTCTCATTTACCAACAAAAATGTTTTCGATTGTTCAATGAATGTGTTGGAACACACAATAATTGTGTTCCAATTGTGTAAAACATGCACGGAGAATGTCTGCAACTTGTGGACGACAGAGCAGTAATTTACAGTTATAGTGCATACCCTATATTGCGTACCTGTATACAAGCCACACCCACTAAATTTGAGAAAAAAATACATGTTTTCCATGTATTAGCCGCATCTGACTATAAGCCGCAGATATACTGTATGTTGCAAAATGAGTTATTTACACAGTTAGATTTGACTATGAATATGTGTTTTTACTGCCATCTACTGTCTATTTGTAGGTATGTGTGTTATAAAACAAGTAAAACATCAATACAGGATTTTTTGGGGGGGAGTTTTTCATTGAAATCCTTTGCTTTTTGAGGTTAAGGAACACTTAAAGATTGATGAAAAATGCATAAAATCTAAGTTGATTCAAGTTTATTAGAAAAATAAACCTTGAAATATTCAGCTTTCTTTAAAAAATAAAATAAATAAATAAATAAATGCTGCAAATTTAAACATGAAAACCACTAAAAATTCCTAAGAAAACATGAAGGGATTGCCTGAATCCCATGTGTCAAAGTCGAGGCCCAGGAGCCTAAGTGGGCCAGCCACAACTCTTATGTTGCCTGCCACATCATTTTATGTGGCCTGTCACTTCATTTTATGTGGTCTTCCATATTATTTTACATGTCATTCTATGTGGTCCCACACATTATTTTACACACATTATGTGGCCTGCCACTTAATTCAATGTGGCCTGCTACTTAATTTTATGTGGCTTTCCATATTGTTTTACATGTGTCATTCTATGTGGTTCCACACATTATTTTATTTAGCCTGCCACCTCATCTTATGTTGCCTGCCACTTAATTTTATGTGGTCTTCCATATTATTTTACATGTCGTTCTATGTGGTCCCACACATTATTTTACACACAATTATGTGGCCTGCCAATTAATTTAAGTGGTCTGCCACTTAATTTGATGTGGCCTGCCACTTAATTTATGTGGCCTGCTACTTCATTTTATGTGGTCTTCCATATTATTTTAAGTGTCATTCTATGTGGTCCCACACATTATTTTACACAAACGTGTGTGGCCTGCCAATTAATTTAAGTGGCCTGCCACTTAATTTTATGTGGCCTGCCACTTAATTTTTACGTGACCTGCTACTTCATTTTATGTGGTCTTCCATATTATTTTACATGTTGTTCTATGTGGTCCCACACATTATTTTACAGACAATTATGTGGCCTGCCACTTAAATTTATGTGGCCTGCCACTTAATTTTATGTGGCCTGCCACTTAATTTTGATGTGGCCTGCTACTTCATTTTATGTGGTCTTCCATATTATTTTAAGTGTCATTCTATGTGGTCCCACACATTATTTTACAGACAATTATGTGGCCTGCCACTTAAATTTATGTGGCCTGCCACTTAAATTTATGTGGCCTGCCACTTAATTTTATGTGGCCTGTCACTTAATTTATGTGGCCTGCTACTTCATTTTATTTGGTCTTACATATTATTTTAAGTGTCATTCTATGTGGTCCCACACATTATTTTACACACAATTACGTGGCCTCCCACTTAAATTATGTGGCCTGCCACTTTAATTTTATGTGGCCTGCTACTTAATTTTATGTGCTCTTCCATATTGTTTTAAGTGTCATTCTATGTGGTCCCACACATTATTTTACACACAATTATGTGGCCTGCCACTTAATTTAATGTGGCCTGCCACTTAATTTTATGTGGTCTTCCATATTGTTTTAAGTGTCATTCTATGTGGTCCCACACATTATTTTACACACAATTATGTGGCCTGCCACTTAATTTTAAGTGGCCTGCCACTTAATTTATGTGGCCTGCTACTTCATTTTATGCGGTCTTCCATATTGTTTTAAGTGTCATTCTATGTGGTCCCACACATTATTTTACACACAATTATGTGGCCTGCCACTTAAATTATGTGGCCTGCCACTTTAATTTTATGTGGCTTGCTACTTAATTTTATGTGGTCTTCCATATTGTTTTAAGTGTCATTCTATGTGGTCCCACACATTATTTTACACACAATTATGTGGCCTGCCACTTAATTTAATGTGGCCTGCCAATTAATTTTATGTGGCCTGCCACTTAATTTTATGTGGTCTTCCATATTGTTTTAAGTGTCATTGTATGTGGTCCCACACATTATTTTACACACAATTATGTGGCCTGCCACTTAATTTAACGTGGCCTGCCACTTAATTTTTATGTGGCCTGTCACTTAATTTATGTGGCCTGCTACTTCATTTTATGCGGTCTTCCATATTGTTTTAAGTGTCATTCTATGTGGTCCCACACATTATTTTACACACAATTATGTGGCCTGCCACTTAAATTATGTGGCCTGCCACTTTAATTTTATGTGGCCTGCTACTTAATTTTATGTGGTCTTCCATATTGTTTTAAGTGTCATTCTATGTGGTCCCACACATTATTTTACACACAATTATGTGGCCTGCCACTTAATTTTAAGTGGCCTGCCACTTAATTTTTACGTGGCCTGTCACTTAATTTTATGTGGCCTGCTACTTCATTTTATGCGGTCTTCCATATTGTTTTAAGTGTCATTCTATGTGGTCCCACACATTATTTTACGTGGCCTGCCACCTCATCTTATGTAGTTCGCCACATCATTTTATATGGTCTTCCGTATTATTTTACGTGTCATTCTATGTGCTCCGACACATCATTGTATGTGGCCTACCACATAATTTATAGTGGCCCGCCACATTTTTTTATGTTTACATAGTGAAACCCAATATGTAAGTTACATTTAAACCAGTGTGGGTGGCACTGGGAGCAGGTTGGTAAAGTGTCTTGCCCAAGGACACAACAGCAGTGACTAGGATGGCGGAAGCCGGGGATCGAACCTGGAACCCTCAAGTTGCTGGCACGGCCGCTCACCAACTAATCTGTCCAGCAATTATATTTTTGTTCTTGAAGGTGGATTTAGAGCCAGCATAAACCAAATAAAACCATGATATCTCCTATATTTAAAAAAAAAATTTCTCGCTATGTGCATTTGCTCGTGCCTGGATCATTTGAGCGTCTCCCAAAGTGCACTTTCGAGGTGCTAAAAAGTAGGATCCTTTGTAGATCTAGCACAGGAGTGCTTCTAATAGTTAAAAAAAAAAAAAAAAGGCGGTACAAATTAAAGTTGTGTGCTGCATGTTGCACAACATAACAAAACGCCACAGGTCGGAGGACGATAACGTGAATGTGGAGGGAAATCATGGTGACAGAACACAGGAACCTCATCTGAATCCCATGCCAGCTTTATTACAAAACCCAAAACCAGTGAAGTTGGCACGTTGTGTAAATAGTAAATAAAAACAGAATACAATGTTTCGCAAATCCTTTTCAACTTATATTCGATTGAATAGACTGCAAAGACACGATATTTAATGTTCGAACCGGAAAACGTTGTTATTTTTGGTAAATATTAGCTCATTTGGAATTTGATGCCTGCAACATGTTTCCAAAAAGCTGGCACAAGTGGCAAAAAAGACTGAGAAAGTTGAGGAATGCTCATCAAACACTTATTTGGAACATCCCACCGGTGAACAGGCTAATTGGGAACAGGTGGGTGCCATGATTGGGTATAAAAGCAGCTTCCATGAAATGCTCAGTCATTCACAAACAAGGACGGGGGCGAGGGTCACCACTTTGTCAACAAATGCGTGAGAAAATTGTCCCAACAGTTTAAGAACAACATTTCTCAACCAGCTGTTGCAAGGAATTTAGGGATTTCACCAATCTACGGTCTGTAATATCATCAAAAGGTTCACAGAATTTGGAGAACTAACTTTGAATGCCCCTGACCTTCGATCCCTCAGGCGGTACTGCATCAAAAACAGTGTGTAAAGGATATCACCACATGGGTTGAGGAACACTTCAGAAAAACCACTGTCAGTAACTACAGTTTGTCGCTACATCTGTAAGTGCGCGTTAAAACTCTACTATGCAAAACCAAAGCCATTTATAGATAGATAGATAGATAGATAGATAGATAGATAGATAGATAGATAGATAGATAGATAGATAGATAGATAGATAGATAGATAGATAGATAGATGGATGGATGGATGGATGGATGGATGGATGGATGGATGGATGGATGGATGGATGGATGGATGGATGGATGGATGGATGGATGGATGGATGGATGGATGGATGGATGGATGGATGGATGGATAGATAGATAGATAGATAGATAGATAGATAGATAGATAGATAGATAGATAGATAGATAGATAGATAGATAGATAGATAGATAGATAGATAGATAGATAGATAGATAGATAGATAGATAGATAGATAGATAGATAGATAGATAGATAGATAGATAGATAGATAGATAGATAGATAGATAGATAGATAGTACTTTATTGATTCCTTCGGGAGAGTTCCCTCAGGAACATTTAAATTCCAGCAGCAGTGTACAAAATTGTAAAAAGTAAATATTGGGGGTATAAATGGAGACAAAATAGAAAAATATTACAATAGAATAAAAATAAAAAGCAACAATGACAATAAAAATATAACAGTAAAATAAGAATATAACAAGAGAAACTAGGCAGTAGTGACCATGTTATGAAAAAGTATTTCACTGTTATTGTTTTGCATCCCCTGTCATTATCAACAACACCCAGAAACGCCACCGGCTTCGCTGGGCCTGAGCAAATTTAACATGGACTGATGCAAAGTGGAAAAGTCTTCTGTGGTCTGACGAGTCCACATTTCAAATTTTTTGAGGAAACTGTGGACGTCGTGTCCTCCGGACCAAAGAGGAAAAGAACCATCTGGATTGTTCTAGGCGCAAAGTTTAAAAGCCAGCATCTGTGATGGCATGGGGGTGTATTAGTGCCCAAGACACGGGTAACTTACACATCTGTGAAGGCGCCATTAATACTGAAAGGTACATACAGCTTTTGGAGCAACATACGTTGCCATCCAAGCAACGTTACCATGGACGCCCCTGCTTATTTCAGCAAGACAATGCCAAGCCACGTGTTACATCAACGTGGCTTCATAGTAAAAGAGTGCGGGTACTAGACTGGCCTGCCTGTAGTCCAGACCTGTCTCCCATTGAAAATGTGTGGCGCATTATGAAGCCTAAAATAGCACAAGGGAGACCCCCGGACTGTTGAACAACTTAAGCTGTACATCAAGCAAGAATGGGAAAGAATTCCACCTGAGAAGTTTTAGTACTCTGATTAGTAGCACTTAGCACCAGTAATTGAAAGTATCAAACAAAAAGTTTTACTTCCGTGCACGTGCAGAAAATCACAGCGTCAAAGCTGCGCTACATTTTAGATGAAACTGCAAGGCCGCAACCTTCATTTGAAGTTGACTTCAACACTCCCAGACAAGGTGCGAATGTGGCATGAAATGAGGTATGGAAGCAGGGCCAATTGATATTTAATTAATGCCGGGCTTGACTGTAGGGCCCGGGCTCATCTGCTGCACGTCTCATCCAATATGCATGATTTACAAGCAGGCTTCATGCCACGGCAAACTTTCCACGCGATACAACATCGACGTGCAGTCGATTAGGCTGCACAGCAAGGCGGCGATCCAGAGCAACTGTGTAGATCACAGATTGTACATATAAGACCTGAACTTGGGATTTAATAGAAAATGCAGTGGGGGGGAAAAAAATGATATTTCAAAAATGTATATTGGAAGGGAAAGAGTGTGAGGCTTGATGTTTTGGATTATTGATTCTTCCCCATTTCGCACTGTAAAAAGTGAATTGCTGGAAGTGAAGTCGGATTGTATCAATTCCCTTCCTACTTTAAAATGCTGTTAATATTCAGTCACCACTTTTTTTATGATGTACTTTGCAGACTTTCAACCAGGCTATGCATGTGAAATCCAGACATAGACGGATATTCTTGAAGTATAGAAAAAAAATGTTACTCCACTTTGCTCCTGCACGCACAATAAAACCAATGACACATATTTAAAAAACGAAAATCTATGTTTCATTGTTTGGACATATCAGTAGTAAGGGTGTCTATATACAAGGTTGTTGTTTTTCACAATAACAATATTGCAGCCGTGAGTAAAGCGAAACGTCAATATACGAATTTATTTGGTTCTTGGACATGGTTCGTAATCGAAAAGTTTGTAAAGTGAAGCAGAATTCTCCCATAAGAAACAATATAAACAAGGGGTTTCCCCTTAATGCAACTGAACCGCCATTGCATTTTCATTGCCGCCACACCTAGAAAATAAAGTTGTTGTTTTTTATGTGTAAACAAATTAAAGTAATAGAATGTTTTGTAGTCACACAAAGTCTGCACTATTTTTAATCTTGCTTTTTTCTTGAACATGGTTCGTAAATCAAAAAGTTGGTATAGTGAAGCAGATTTATGTCAAAACAAATTAAAGTAATGTTTTGTAGTCACATAAAGTCTGCGTTATTTTTAATTTACGAACTTCACTGGTTCTTGAACATGGTTTGTGAATTGAAAAGTTTGTATAGTGAAGCAGACTTCCCCATAAAAAACAATATAAACAAGGGGTTTCCCCTTAATGTAACTGAATGTGGTGCACCACCGTGACATTTTCATTGCCACCACACCTAGAAAATAAAGTTGTTGTTTTTTACGTGAAAACATATTAAAGTAATAGAATTTTTTGTAGTCACACAAAGTCGGCATTATTTTTAATTTACGAACCTTTTTGGTTCTTGGACATGGTTTGTAAATCGAAAAGTTTGAAGAGTGAAGCAGATTTATGTGAAAACAAATTAAAGTAATACAATGTTTTGTAGTCACACAAAGTCTGCATTATTTTTAATTTACGAACCTTACTTGTTCTTGAACAAGGTTTGTAAATCGAAAAGTTTGTATAGTGAAGCAGAGTTCCCCATAAGAAACAATATAAACAATGGGTTTTCTCTTAATGTAACTGAATGTGGCGCACCTCCATGGCATTTTCATTGCTGCCACACCTAAAACATAGTTTTGTTTTGTTTTTTACATGAAAACAAATTAAAGTAATAGAATGCTTTGTAGTCACACAAAGTCGGCATTATTTTTAATTTACGAACCTTTTTGGTTCTTGGACATGGTTTGTAAATCGAAAAGTTTGAAGAGTGAAGCAGATTTATGTGAAAACAAATTAAAGTAATACAATGTTTTTTGGTCACACAAAGTCTGCATTATTTTTAATTTACGAACCTTACTTGTTCTTGAACAAGGTTTGTAAATCGAAAAGTTTGTATAGTGAAGCAGACTTCCCCATAAGAAACAATATAAACAATGGATTTCCCCTTAATGTAACTGAATGTGGCGCACCGCCATTGCATTTTCATTGCCGCCACACCTAGAAAATAAAATTGTGTGTTTTTACGTGAAAACAAATTAAAGTAATATAATCTTTTCTAGTCACACAAATTCTGCATTATTTGGAATCTTTTTTGGTTCTTGAACATGGTTTGTAAAAATCAGAAAGTTTGTATAGTGAAGCAGATTTCCTCAAAAGAAACAATATAAACAAAGGATTTCCCCTTAATGTAACTGAATGTGGCGCACCGCCATTGCATTTTCATTGCCGCCACACCTAGAAAATAGTGGGGGATTTTTTACATTAAAACAAATTAAAGTAATAGAATGTTTTCTAGTCACACAACATCTGCATTATTTTTAATTTACAAATCTTTTTTGGTTCTTGAACATGGTTGGTAAATCGAAAAGTTTGTATAGTGAAGCAAAGTTCCCCATAAGAAAAGTTTGTATAATGAAGCAGAGTTCCCCATAAGAAACAATATAAACGAGGGGTTTACCCTTAATGTAACTGAATGTGGCGCACCGCCGTGGCATTTTCATTGCCACCACACCTAGAAAATAAAGGTTTTTTTTTTACGTGAATACAAATTAAAGTAATACAATATTTTTCTTGTCACACAAATTCTGCATTATTTTGATTTATTTGTTGTTTCTTGAACATGGTTTGTAAATCAAAAAGTTTGTATAGTGAAGCAGATTTCCCCATAAGAAACAATATAAACAATGAGTTTCCCCTGAATGTAACTGAATGTGGTGCACCTCCATGGCATTTTCATTGCTGCCACACCTAAAACATAGTTTTGTTTTGTTTTTTACATGAAAACAAATTAAAGTAATAGAATGTTTTGTAGTCACACAAAGTCGGCATTATTTTTAATTTACGAACCTTTTTGGTTCTTGGACATGGTTTGTAAATAGAAAAGTTTGAAGAGTGAAGCAGATTTATGTGAAAACAAATTAAAGTAATACAATGTTTTGTAGTCACACAAAGTCTGCATTATTTTTAATTTACGAACCTTACTTGTTCTTGAACAAGGTTTGTTAATCGAAAAGTTTGTATAGTGAAGCAGAGTTCCCCATAAGAAACAATATAAACAATGGATTTCCCCTTAATGTAACTGAATGTGGCGCACCGCCACGGCATTTTCATTGCCGCCACACCTAGAAAATAAAATTGTGTTTTTTTACGTGAAAACAAATTAAAGTAATAGAATCTTTTCTAGTCTTACAACATCTGCATTATTTTCAATTTACAAATCTTTTTTGGTTCTTGAACATGGTTTTTAAATCAAAAAGTTTTATAGTGAAGCAAAGTTCCCCATAAGAAAAGTTTGTATAGTGAAGCAGAGTTCCCCATAAGAAACAATATAAACGAGGGGTTTACCCTTAATGTAACTGAATGTGGCACACCGCCATGACATTTTCATTGCCACCACACCTAGGAAATAAAGTTGTTGTTTTTTACGTGAATACAAATTAAAGTAATATAATATTTTCTTGTCACACAAAGTCTGCATTATTTTTAATCTTTTTTGGTTCTTGAACATGGTTCGTAAATCAAAAAGTTTGTATAGTGAAGCAGATTTCCTCATAAGAAACAATATAAACAATGGGTTTTTCCCTTAATGTAACTGAATGTGGCGCACCGCCATTGCATTTTCATTGCCGCCACATCTAGAAAATAAAATTGTGTTTTTTTAACATGAAAACAAATTAAAGTAATATATATTTTCTAGTCACACAAATTCTGCATTATTTGGAATCTTTTTTGGTTCTTGAACATGGTTCGTAAAAATCAGAAAGTTTGTATAGTGAAGCAGATTTCCTCAAAATAAACTATATAAACAATGGATTTCCCCTTTTCCCCTTTTCTAGCCACACCTAGAAAAGAGTGGGGTTTTTTTTACGTTAAAGCAAATTACATAAGTCGGCATTATTTTTAATTTACAAACCTTTTTGGTTCTTGGACATGGTTTGTAAATCGAAAAGTTTGAAGAGTGAAGCAGATTTATGTGAAAACTAATTAAAGTAATGCAATGTTTTGTAGTCACACAAAGTCTGCACTATTTTTAATTTACGAACCTTACTGGTTATGAACAAGGTTTGTAAATCGAAAAGTTTATATAGTGAAGCAGAGTTCCCCATAAGAAACAATATAAACAATGGGTTTCCCCTTAATGTAACTGAATGTGGCGCACCGCCAAGGCATTTTCATTGCCGCCACACCTAGAAAATAAAATTGTGTTTTTTTACGTGAAAACAAATTAAAGTAATATAATATTTTCTAGTCACACAACATCTGCATTATTTTCAATTTACGAATCTTTTTTGTTCTTGAACATGGTTTTTAAATCGAAAAGTTTGTATAGTGAAACAAAGTTCCCCATAAGAAAGTTTGTATAGTGAAGCAGAGTTCCCCATAAGAAACAATATAAACGAGGGGTTTCCCCTTAATGTAACTGAATGTGGCGCACCGCCATGGCATTTTCATTGCCACCACACCTAGAAAATAGAGTTGTTGTTTTTTACGTGAATACAAATTAAAGTAATATAATATTTTTCTTGTCACACAAATTCTGCATTATTTTGATTTATTTTTTGTTTCTTGAACATGGTTTGTAAATCAAAAAGTTTGTATAGTGAAGCAGATTTCCCCATAAGAAACAATATAAACAATGAGTTTCCCCTGAATGTAACTGAATGTGGTGCACCTCCATGGCATTTTCATTGCTGCCACACCTAAAACATAGTTTTGTTTTGTTTTTTACATGAAAACAAATTAAAGTAATAGAATGTTTTGTAGTCACACAAAGTCTGCATTATTTTTAATTTACGAACCTTTTTGGTTCTTGGACATGGTTTGTAAATCGAAAAGTTTGAAGAGTGAAGCAGATTTATGTGAAAACAAATTAAAGTAATACAATGTTTTGTAGTCACACAAAGTCTGCATTATTTTTAATTTACGAACCTTACTTGTTCTTGAACAAGGTTTGTTAATCGAAAAGTTTGTATAGTGAAGCAGAGTTCCCCATAAGAAACAATATAAACAATGGATTTCCCCTTAATGTAACTGAATGTGGCGCACCGCCAAGGCATTTTCATTGCCGCCACACCTAGAAAATAAAATAGTGTTTTTTTACGTGAAAACAAATTAAAGTAATAGAATCTTTTCTAGTCACACAACATCTGCATTATTTTCAATTTACGAATCTTTTTTGGTTCTTGAACATGGTTTTTAAATCGAAAAGTTTGTATAGTGAAACAAATTTCCCCATAAGAAAAGTTTGTATAGTGAAGCAGAGTTCCCCATAAGAAACAATATAAACGAGGGGTTTACCCTTAATGTAACTGAATGTGGCGCACCACCATGACATTTTCATTGCCACCACACCTAGAAAATAAAGTTGTTGTTTTTTACGTGAATACAAATTAAAGTAATATAATATTTTCTTGTCACACAACATCTGCATTATTTTCAATTTGCAAATCTTTTTTGGTTCTTGAACATGGTTTTTAAATCGAAAAGTTTGTATAGTGAAGCAAAGTTCCCCATAAGAAAAGTTTGTATAGTGAAGCAGAGTTCCCCATAAGAAACAATATAAACGAGGGGTTTACCCTTAATGTAACTGAATGTGGCGCACCGCCATGGCATTTTCATTGCCACCACACCTAGAAAATAAAGTTGTTGTTTTTTACGTGAATACAAATTAAAGTAATATAATATTTTTCTTGTCACACAAATTCTGCATTATTTTGATTTATTTTTGGTTTCTCGAACATGGTTTGTAAATCAAAAAGTTTGTATAGTGAAGCAGATTTCCCCATAAGAAACAATATAAACAATGAGTTTCCCCTGAATGTAACTGAATGTGGTGCACCTCCATGGCATTTTCATTGCTGCCACACCTAAAACATAGTTTTGTTTTGTTTTTTACATGAAAACAAATTAAAGTAATAGAATGTTTTGTAGTCACACAAAGTCGGCATTATTTTTAATTTACGAACCTTTTTGGTTCTTGGACATGGTTTGTAAATCGAAAAGTTTGAAGAGTGAAGCAGATTTATGTGAAAACAAATTAAAGTAATAGAATGTTTTGTAGTCACACAAAGTCGGCATTATTTTTAATTTACGAACCTTTTTGGTTCTTGGACATGGTTTGTAAATCGAAAAGTTTGAAGAGTGAAGCAGATTTATGTGAAAACAAATTAAAGTAATACAATGTTTTGTAGTCACACAAAGTCTGCATTATTTTTAATTTACGAACCTTACTTGTTCTTGAACAAGGTTTGTAAATCGAAAAGTTTGTATAGTGAAGCAGAGTTCCCCATAAGAAACAATATAAACAATGGATTTCCCCTTAATGTAACTGAATGTGTCGCACCGCCACGGCATTTTCATTGCCGCCACACCTAGAAAATAAAATTGTGTTTTTTTTACGTGAAAACAAATTAAAGTAATAGAATCTTTTCTAGTCACACAACATCTGCATTATTTTCAATTTACAAATCTTTTTTGGTTCTTGAACATGGTTTTTGAATCGAAAAGTTTGTATAGTGAAGCAAAGTTCCCCATAAGAAAAGTTTGTATAGTGAAGCAGAGTTCCCCATAAGAAAAAATACAAACGAGGGGTTTACCCTTAATGTAACTGAATGTGGCACACCGCCATGGCATTTTCATTGCCACCACACCTTGAAAATGAAGTTGTTGTTTTTTACGTGAATACAAATTAAAGTAATACAATATTTTTCTTGTCACACAAATTCTGCATTATTTTGATTTATTTTTTGTTTCTTGAACATGGTTTGTAAATCAAAAAGTTTGTATAGTGAAGCAGATTTCCCCATAAGAAACAATATAAACAATGAGTTTCCCCTGAATGTAACTGAATGTGGTGCACCTCCATGGCATTTTCATTGCTGCCACACCTAAAACATAGTTTTGTTTTGTTTTTTACATGAAAACAAATTAAAGTAATAGAATGTTTTGTAGTCACACAAAGTCGGCATTATTTTTAATTTACGAACCTTTTTGGTTCTTGGACATGGTTTGTAAATCGAAAAGTTTGAAGAGTGAAGCAGATTTATGTGAAAACAAATGAAAGTAATAGAATGTTTTGTAGTCACACAAAGTCGGCATTATTTTTAATTTACGAACCTTTTTGGTTCTTGGACATGGTTTGTAAATCGAAAAGTTTGAAGAGTGAAGCAGATTTATGTGAAAACAAATTAAAGTAAAACAATGTTTTGTAGTCACACAAAGTCTGCATTATTTTTAATTTACGAACCTTACTTGTTCTTGAACAAGGTTTGTAAATCGAAAAGTTTGTATAGTGAAGCAGAGTTCCCCATAAGAAACAATATAAACAATGGGTTTTTCCCTTAATGTAACTGAATGTGGCGCACCGCCATTGCATTTTCATTGCCGCCACACCTAGAAAATAAAATTTTATTTTTTTATGTGAAAACAAATTAAAGTAATATAATCTTTTCTAGTCACACAACATCTGCATTATTTTCAATTTACGAATCTTTTTTGGTTCTTGAACATGGTTTTTAAATCAAAAAGTTTTATAGTGAAGCAAAGTTCCCCATAAGAAAAGTTTGTATAGTGAAGCAGAGTTCCCCATAAGAAACAATATAAACGAGGGGTTTACCCTTAATGTAACTGAATGTGGCGCACCGCCATGACATTTTCATTGCCACCACACCTAGAAAATAAAGTTGTTGTTTTTTACGTGAATACAAATTAAAGTAATATAATATTTTCTTGTCACACAAAGTCTGCATTATTTTAAATCTTTTTTGGTTCTTGAACATGGTTCGTAAATCAAAAAGTTTGTATAGTGAAGCAGATTTCCTCATAAGAAACAATATAAACAATGGGTTTTTCCCTTAATGTAACTGAATGTGGCGCACCGCCATTGCATTTTCATTGCCGCCACATCTAGAAAATAAAATTGTGTTTTTTTAACATGAAAACAAATTAAAGTAATATAATATTTTCTAGTCACACAAATTCTGCATTATTTGGAATCTTTTTTGGTTCTTGAACATGGTTCGTAAAAATCAGAAAGTTTGTATAGTGAAGCAGATTTCCTCAAAAGAAACTATATAAACAATGGATTTCCCCTTTTCCCCTTTTCTAGCCACACCTAGAAAAGAGTGGGGGGTTTTTTTACGTTAAAACAAATTACGTAAGTCGGCATTATTTTTAATTTACAAACCTTTTTGGTTCTTGGACATGGTTTGTAAATCGAAAAGTTTGAAGAGTGAAGCAGATTTATGTGAAAAAAAATTAAAGTAATACAATGTTTTGTAGTCACACAAAGTCTGCATTATTTTTAATTTACGAACCTTACTTGTTCTTGAACAAGGTTTGTAAATCGAAAAGTTTGTATAGTGAAGCAGAGTTCCCCATAAGAAACAATATAAACAATGAATTTCCCCTTAATGTAACTGAATGTGGCGCACCGCCACGGCATTTTCATTGCCGCCACACCTAGAAAATAAAATTGTGTTTTTTTACGTGAAAACAAATTAAAGTAATAGAATCTTTTCGAGTCACACAACATCTGCATTATTTTCAATTTACGAATCTTTTTTGGTTCTTGAACATGGTTTTTAAAATCGAAAAGTTTGTATAGTGAAACAAAGTTCCCCATAAGAAAAGTTTGTATAGTGAAGCAGAGTTCCCCATAAGAAACAATATAAACGAGGGGTTTCCCCTTAATGTAACTGAATGTGGCACACCGCCATGGCATTTTCATTGCCACCACACCTAGAAAATAAAGTTGTTGTTTTTTACGTGAATACAAATTAAAGTAATAAAATATTTTTCTTGTCACACAAATTCTGCATTATTTTGATTTATTTTTTGTTTCTTGAACATGGCTTGTAAATTAAAAAGTTTGTATAGTGAAGCAGATTTCCCCATAAGAAACAATATAAACAATGAGTTTCCCCTGAATGTAACTGAATGTGGTGCACCTCCATGGCATTTTCATTGCTGCCACACCTAAAACATAGTTTTGTTTTGTTTTTTACATGAAAACAAATTAATGTAATAGAATGTTTTGTAGTCACACAAAGTCGGCATTATTTTTAATTTACGAACCTTTTTGGTTCTTGGACATGGTTTGTAAATCGAATAGTTTGAAGAGTGAAACAGATATATGTGAAAACAAATTAAAGCAATAGAATGTTTTGTAGTCACACAAAGTCTGCATTATTTTTAATTTACGAACCTTACCTGTTCTTGAACAAGGTTTTTAAATCGAAAAGTTTGTATAGTGAAGCAGAGTTCCCCATAAGAAACAATATAAACAATGGATTTCCCCTTAATGTAACTGAATGTGGCGCACCGCCACGGCATTTTCATTGCCGCCACACCTAGAAAATAAAATTGTGTTTTTTTACGTGAAAACAAATCAAAGTAATATAATCTTTTTTAGTCACACAACATCTGCATCATTTTCAATTTACGAATCTTTTTTGGTTCTTGAACATGGTTTTTAAATCGAAAAGTTGGTATAGTGAAGCAAAGTTCCCCATAAGAAAAGTTTGTATAGTGAAGCAGAGTTCCCCATAAGAAACAATATAAACGAGGGGTTTACCCTTAATGTAACTGAATGTGGCGCACCGCCATGGCATTTTCATTGCCACCACACCTAGAAAATAAAGTTGTTGTTTTTTACGTGAATAAAATTAAAGTAATAAAATATTTTTCTTGTCACACAAATTCTGCATTATTTTGATTTATTTTTTGTTTCTTGAACATGGTTTGTAAATCAAAAAGTTTGTATAGTGAAGCAGATTTCCCCATAAGAAACAATATAAACAATGAGTTTCCCCTGAATGTAACTGAATGTGGTGCACCTCCATGGCATTTTCATTGCTGCCACACCTAAAACATAGTTTTGTTTTGTTTTTTACATGAAAACAAATTAAAGTAATAGAATGCTTTGTAGTCACACAAAGTCGGCATTATTTTTAATTTACGAACCTTTTTGGTTCTTGGACATGGTTTGTAAATCGAAAAGTTTGAAGAGTGAAGCAGATTTATGTGAAAACAAATTAAAGTAATACAATGTTTTGTAGTCACACAAAGTCTGCATTATTTTTAATTTACGAACCTTACTTGTTCTTGAACAAGGTTTGTAAATCGAAAAGTTTGTATAGTGAAGCAGAGTTCCCCATAAGAAACAATATATACAATGGATTGACCCCTGCCCTAAATGTACAGTCGGTCAAACACAGAGGTCTCAAACTCCAATAAACTGGAGATAAAGTAGTGAGCCACACAAAGTATTCCCTTCACAATCACATAGTAACAACCTGACAACATTTGTTGACTAATAGCTATGATGACCCTGACCCTTATACATTCTTATAAAAGTAAAATTACATTTTAGATTTTGACAGTTGTTGAGTTCCACAGGAAATGGTCAGAGACACTTCCGCTTGCTTACAGGTAGTTGCTCTTTGTGTGGCCCAACTTGTGTTTGTCGTGCTGTAAGTTGTGTTTGCACCGTTATTTTGGTTAATGTCATGCATACCTATAGCAGATAGGGCTTTTTTATTTTGATTACAAATTCCTATCCAGAATTAATGAAGGGAAATGTTTCATTCCCGACGACTTGGTCAGGGTGGGAAGAAGTTAGCAAATATCGTCTTCCCTGCCGGGGTCATCTGTCAACGCCCGGACAGTGCTTCACGTTACATTAAATAAATGCCTTACTTTTCTCAGGAGTCCACAGCAGAGTTATTAAACTGCCTGGCTGTGTTATGATGATAGATATCCCCACCAAACTTTGCACCTGCGGTGTACACAACTCAGCCAAAGGAAAGAGATTGGAGTAGTATGAGCACACAATTATGTTGCTAGGTGCACGACAGGAAACAGGAAGCAATTTTCTTCATTAAAAAAAACAGAATACATTATGCACAAAAATATATATTTTTTAAACTCACAATAATACATATTCCAAAAAGTTTGGGGTCACCCAAACAATTTTGTGGAATAGCCTTCATTTCTAAGAACAAGAATAGAATGTCGAGTTTTAGATGAAAGTTCTCTTTTTCTGGCCATTTTGAGCGTTTAATTGACCCCACAAATGTGATGCTCCAGAAACTCAATCTGCTCAAAGGAAGGTCAGTTTTGTAGCTTCTGTAGCGAGCTAAACTGTTTTCAGATGTGTGAACATGATTGCACAAGGGTTTTCTAATCATCAATTAGCCTTCTGAGCCAATGAGCAAACACATTGTACCATTAGAACACTGGAGTGATAGTTGCTGGAAATGGGCCTCTATACACCTATGTAGATATTGCACCAAAAACCAGACATTTGCAGCTAGAATAGTCATTTACCACATTAGCAATGTATAGAGTGTATTTCTTTAAAGTTAAGACTAGTTTAAAGTTATCTTCATTGAAAAGTACAGTGCTTTTCCTTCAAAAATAAGGACATTTCAATGTGACCCCAAACTTTGAAGGTATATATATATATATATATATATATATATATATATATATATATATATATATATATATATATATATATATATATATATATATATATATATATATATATATATATATATATATATATACTCGTGATCAAAAGTGTACATACACTAGTAAAGAACATAATGTCATGGCTGTCTTGAATTTCCAATAATTTCTACAACTCTTATTTTTTTGTGATATTGGCAAGTTTCACTGCAATAAGGCGCTTTTGGTAGCCATCCACAAGCTTCTGGTTGAATTTTTGACCACTCCTCTTGACAAAATTGGTGCAGTTCAGCTAAAGTTGTTGGTTTTCTGACATGAACTTGTTTATTCAGCATTGTCCACAAGTTTAAGTCAGGATTTTGGGAATGCATTCTAAAACCTTAATTCTAGCCTGATTTGGCCATTCCTTCACCACTTTTGACGTGTGTTTGGGGTCATTGTCCTGTTGGAAGACCCAACTGCGCCCAAGACCCAAACCTCCGGGCTGATGATTTTAGGTTTTTCATTGTCCCATTTACTCTCTGTAAAGCACCAGTTCCATTGGCAGCAAAACAGGCCCATAACATAATACTACCAACACCATGCTTGACGGTAGGCATGGTGTTTCTGGGATTAAAGGCTTCACCTTTTCTCCTCCAAACATATTGCTGGGTATTGTGGCCAAACAGCTCAACATCACATGGACAGATATAAGACCATCTGGAGGAAAGTTATGTGGTTAAAACTGGAGCTGTTTGGCCACAATACCCAGCAATATGTTTGGAGTAGAAAAGGTGAGGCCTTTAATCCCAGGAACACCGTAGTATTATACTCTGGGCCTGTTTTGCTGCCAATGGAACTGGTGCTTTACAGAGAGTAAATGGGACAATGAAAAAGGAGGATTACATCCAAATTCTTCAGGACAACCTCAAATCATCAGCCCGGAGGTTGGGTCTTGGGCGCAGTTGGGTGTTCCAACAGGACAATGACCCCTGTAAGCTTTTTCTTCTTACAGTCCGACAGATTCACACCAGAAGCCAGTTGCAGGGTTTAATATGTTTTTTTGTAGTTTTTCAAATAAGTACTTTTGTTGACTTTTCAGTTTCTCCGAGCCTTCCTCCCTCTCCTGCACCCGGCCGCTCGCTGTTAAAGACAACAGATGATAAGTTTAACACTTACCACCTGCGCAAACTAATCATCTGCCAGCTGTGTCTCTCCGTCAGCACATGCCACGCCCCCGTCTGATGGCGCTCTGTTTTCAGCACCCTGGACAGAGGCGCTGACCTTTACTCCAGCAGCGCGCTGATCACGATCCCCTTCCACAACCCCAAACACACGTCAAAAGTGGTAAAGGCCTGGCTAAATCAGGCTAGAATGAAGGTTTTAGAATGGCCTTCCCAAAGTCCTGACTTAAACGTGTGGGCAATGCTGAAGAAACAAGTCCATGTCAGAAAACCAACACATTTAGCTGAGCTGCACCAATTTTGTCAAGAGGAGTGGTGGAAAAATTCAAGCAGAAGTTTGTGGATGGCTACCAAAAAGCGCCTTATTGCAGTGAAACTTGCCAAGGGACATGTAAGCAAATATTAACATTGCTGTATGTATACTTTTGACCCAGCAGATTTGCTCACATTTTCAGTAGACCCATAATAAATTCATAAAAGAACCAAACTGCATGAATGTTTTTCGTGACCAACAAGTATGTGCTCCAATCAGAGTGATTGGAGCACATACTTCTTGGTCACAAAACCTTGTTGGAGGTACCGAACCCCACCAGTTTCATCTGCGCATTCACCGAACCCTCTTCAGCGAAAAATACAATGTTTTTTCTTAATTTAATCTTAATTTATAAATATTAATCATGAAATGATGTTATTATATTAAAGAAATACTAATAAAGATACATTTTACCAATTACAGGAATGTACACATGATCCCATGTTTACATCTCATTGTGCAACATGTGAATGTTTTAGTGGGAACTAAATTCGATATCTGAAAGGGGTACAAATTATTTCCAAAGCAGGACCTCCACCCAGACATACAATACTAGTACACAGCTCATGAAAAACAATATTTTTTGCTATTGTCATTGTAAGTGGGCCAAAACACTTATATTAGAAAATAACCTCATGAATTATAATAATAAAACATTTAAAGGCCTACTGAAATGATTTTTTTTTTATTTAAACGGGGATAGCAGATCCATTCTATGTGTCATACTTGATCATTTCGCGATATTGCCATATTTTTGCTGAAAGGATTTAGTAGAGAACATCGACGATAAAGTTTGCAACTTTTGGTCGCTGATAAAAAAAGCCTTGCCTGTACCAGAAGTAGCGTGACGTTGCAGGTTGAAAGGCTCCTCACATTTCCCCATTGTTTACACCAGCAGCGAGAGCGATTCGGACCGAGAAAGCGACGATTACCCCATTAATTTGAGCCAGGATGAAAGATTCGTGGATGAGGAACGTGAGAGTGAAGGACTAGAGTGCAGTGCAGGATGCATCTTTTTTCGCTCTGACCGTAACGTAGGTGCAAGGGCTCATTGGATTCCACACTCTCTCCTTTTTCTATTGTGGATCACGGATTTGTATTTTAAACCACCTCGGATACTATATCCTCTTGAAAATGAGAGTCGAGAATGCGAAATGGACATTCACAGTGACTTTTATCTCCACGACAATACATCGGCGAAGCACTTTAGCCACGGAGCTAACGTGATAGCATTGGGCTTAACTGCAGATAGAAACAAAAGAAATAAACCCCTGACTGGAAGGATGGACAGAAGATCAACAATACTATTAAACCATGGACCTGGTGTGATGCTGGTGTGGCCACAGTTCATGTGCACGTCTGACGTCGCTCACATTTGCTCCACTGAATGCTCAAGGAGTTTTTGGGTTTGCTCAAGCATATGGATAATTAGAGGGAACAGTGCTCTATCACCAAAAAATAAGATTTGTAGAAATGATTGGAAACTCAAGACAGCCATGACATTATGTTCTTTACAAGTGTATGTTAACTTTTGACCACGGCTGTATATATACATATATATTTTATATATATTTACACATGATAAATGGAAATGAAGATATTTGAATAATATGAGGCCTATTGACGATCCCACTCAAATCAGTAGCTATAAAAACTACAATATATCAACTATCACTGATCAATGAAGTGGTGGTCAATACAATAAATACAACAGGGGCCTATTTAAAGGAACGAAGACGATAACTCCACATTATATCCTAAATAGCCCACACACAGCTGCTGACGATCACGCTCACTGGCGCACATAAAAACCGCTTCCTACACTGCAAAAAGTCAGTGTTCAAAAACAAGAAAAAAAATTCCAAAACGAGGGGTATTTTATTTGAACTAAGCAAAATTATCTGCCAATAGAACGAGAAAATTTGGCTTGTCAAGACTTTCCAAAACAAGTCAAATTAGCTAACCTCAATGAACCCCAAAATACCTTAAAATAAGAATATTCTCACTAATAACAAGTGCACTTTTCTTGGTAGAAAAAAAAAAGAGACCTTTTTGCTCAATATGTTGAAAATCCCCCGGGAAGAGCTGGACGAAGTGGCTTGGGAGAGGGAAGTCTGGGCTTTCCTACTTAGGCTGCTGCCCCCAAGACCCGACCTCGGATAAGCGGAAGAAGATGGATGGATGGATGGATGGATGGATGTTGAAAAACATTCTTAAATGAAGTAAATGCTAGTGCCATTATCTCATACTTGCCAACCTTGAGACCTCCGATACCGGGAGGTGGGGGGTGGGGCGGGGCGTGGTCGGGGGTGGGGCAGGGGGCGTGGTTGGGGGCGTGGTTGGGTCGTGGTTAAGAGGGGAATATATTTAAGCTAGAATTCACCAACTCAAGTATTTCATGTATATATATATATATATATATATATATATATATATATATATATATATATATATATATATATATATATATATATATATATATATATATATATATATATATATATATATGAAATACTTGACTTTCAGTGAATTCTAGCTATATATATATATATATTTATTTTATTATACATATAAATAAAATAAATACTTGAATTTCAGTGTTCTGGAGGCTATCCAGTAGATGGCACAACATTGCCGTTTACGGCAGACGAACTGCTTTACGGTAGACTAAACGTGACTGCTGTTGTGTGTTGTTACCGCGCTGGGAGGACGTTAATGAAACTGCTTAACAATAAACCCACATAAGAAACCAAGAACTCGCCCTCGATCATTCTACAGTTATGACGTCATTGGGCAGGCAAGCTGTTTATATTGTGGGAAAGCGGACGTGAGAACAGGCTGTCCCCACTCAGGTCCGCATTGAGCTGGAGGGGGCGTGGCCTCAAGCTCCGACTGAATACCGGGAGTTTGTCGGGAGAAAATTTCTGCCGGGAGGTTATCGGGAGAGGCGCTGAATACCGGGAGTCTCCCGGTAAAAACGGGAGGGTTGGCAAGTATGCATTATCTTGACATAATGATATTTCTTGAAACCAGCAAACTTATACTAAAAACTAGTTTATTGTTCTTCATGGAAAGGCAACAAGGCAACCGCTTGTTACTCTCGGGGTCTACTAGCCGCTCAGGCAAATCATATGGTCTAAAAATGCATTTTTCCATGGATAACATGACATCATCGCGCCAAGTGCGTGCTCTTTCAGTCAATTAGTGCGCATATATACAGCCCGGCCCCCGGCCAACATTGTTTTAATTGTAATTTTGAAGAATTTATCTGAATAAACATGAACTATTTCTTTTCAAAATTGTTAAAAATGTCACATGTTAAATGTTTAAATATTAACTGTCAGTTTACTGTACCGTGCCAACTGTACGGCTATATGAGTACGTCTTTTCTATTGTTTCATTGAAAATAAAACAGCAAAGTCCATTTGGCTGACATCTGTTTTAATTATGAGACACAATTGTGTCAAAGTCATGTTTTTTTTTTATTTCATGCTTGAAATAAGAAATTGTTACTTTAAAAAAGTAGTTTTATACTTGTGAGTGTTGATGACACAGCTTTGCAACACTTGATATTCTAGTTTCAAGCATGTTTCACTCAATATACACTACCGTTCAAAAGTTTGGGGTCACATTGAAATGTCCTTATTTTCAATGAATATAACTTTAAACTTGTCTTAACTTTAAAGAAATACACTCTATACATTGCTAATGTGGTAAATGACTATTCTAGCTGAAAATGTCTGGTTTTTGGTGCAATATCTACATAGGTGTATAGAGGCCCATTTCCAGCAACTATCACTCCAGTGTTCTAATGGTACAATGTGTTTGCTCGTTGGCTCAGAAGGCTAATTGATGATTAGAAAACCCTCGTGCAATCATGTTCACACATCTGAAAACAGTTTAGCTCGTTACAGAAGCTACAAAACTGACCTTCCTTTGAGCAGATTGAGTTTCTGGAGCATCACATTTGTGGGGTCAATGGAACGCTCAAAATGGCCAGAAAAAGAGAACTTTCACCTGAAACTCGACAGTCTATTCTTGTTCTTAGAAATGAAGGCTATTCCACAAAATTGTTTGGGTGACCCCAAACTTTTGAACGGTAGTGTAGGTCATCAAATCTCAGCAACAAGCTGTAATATCTTACTGAGATCATTTAGGAGCAAAACCCTTAAAACAAGTAAAACACTCTAACATAAAATCTGATTAGTGAGAATAATTATCTTATCAGACAAAAAATAAGCAAATATCACCCTTATTTGAGATATTTAATCTTCAATTTTTTGCAGTGTACGTATTTTAAGCACTACCGGAACCACACAGTCCAAGCGAGGGTCAATCAATTATGCAACAGCTGACACGCGGCGTCGGAAGAAACCCACCTGACTCCGCCTCGCGCTCGCCAATTTCCCACCAGGCCTCGGTGACAAGCCGCCGGATGACAAGTGTGATAATGGATGGTTCTAATGGCCGGGCCTGGACCGCACATTAGGAATCAGGTCGATGGTCGGCATTGCACACAGGAAGCGCGGCCAGCAATCAATGGCCCGGCTAATGTGCAAAATACGAGTGTGTTGAATGGCGGTATAGCTAATCAATAACTATTCATTTTCAACAACCACATTTGCACAAATCGGACACTTAATAATGTGGGATTGGATAATTAACACGCCTAATTAGGGGCTGTGGATGCAGGACTGATGGTTTAGCACACGGTGCTAATGGAGACATGCTTCGGATTCTGATCCACGTCTCGGAGATGGATCTTGATGTCTGCAGAACACCAGCTGGAGTCAGATAATCCTGCCTCTACCTCACATAATGGATGTCCGTATCCCCCCCCCCCCCCCCCCCCCACACCCCAGAATCTCTCCTCTTAAGGGAAAACATGATTCCCAAAGGAAACTCCACCGACCGTGTTAAACAATTACGGGAGGAAACTCGTCCTTCACGGTGCTCGTTATTGGGCGAAACTTTTCCCTAACTTACTCGGAGTTTTTTTTTACACAGCTGACGTGATGAGCCTGAGCAACATCGCGATCATCTCAACGTGAGCGCTGAATATACAAAAAAACACCAAACCAAGTGAAGTTTGCACTTTGTGTAATTCGTAAATAAAAAAAAACCATAATAATTTGGAAATCCTTTTCAACTTATATTCAATTGAATAGACTGCAAAGACAAGATTTTTAATGTTCCAACTGAGAAACTTCATTTTTTCAGAATTTAATGGCAGCAACACAATGCAAAAAAGTTGGCACAGGGGGCATTTTTACCACTGTGTTACATGGCCTTTCCTTTTAACAACACTCTGTAAACATTTGGGAACTGAGGAGACACATTTTTGAAGCTTTTCAGGTGGAATTATTTCCCATTCTTGCACTACAAAAACTGAAATCTAAGTAAGATTAAAGGCCTACTGAAAGCCACTACTACCGACCACACAGTCTGATAGTTTATATATCAATGATGAAATCTTAACATTGCAACACATGCCAATACGGCCGGGTTAACTTATAAAGTGCAATTTTAAATTTCCTGCGAAACTGCCGGTTGAAAACGTCTACGTATGATGACGTATGCGTGTGACGTCAATGGTTGAAACGGAAGTATTCAAACACCATTGAATCCAATACAAAAAGCTCTGTTTTCATCTCAAAATTCCACAGTATTCTGGACATCTGCGTTGGTGAATCTTTTGCAATTTGTTTAATGAACAATGAAGACTGCAAAGAAGAAAGTTGTAGGTGGGATCGGTGTATTAGCGGCTGGCTGCAGCAACACAACCAGGAGGACTTTGACTTGGATAGCAGACGCGCTATCCGACGCTAGCCGCCGACCGCATCGATGATCGGGTGAAGTCCTTCGTCGCGCCGTCGATCGCTGGAACGCAGGTGAGCACGGGTGTTGATGAGCAGATGAGGGCTGGCTGGCGTAGGTGGATAGCTAATGTTTTTAGCACAGCTCTGTGAGGTCCCATGGATAAGTTAGCTTCAATGGCGTCGTTAGCAACAGCATTTTTAAGCTTCGCCAGGCTGGAAAGCATTAACCGTGTAGTTACATGTCCATGGTTTAATAGTATTGTTGATCTTCTGTCTATCCTTCCAGTCAGGGGTTTATTTATTTTGTTTCTATATGCAGTTAAGCCTGATGCTATCACGTTAGCTCCGTAGCTAAAGAGCTTCGCCGATGTATTGTCGAGGAGATAAAAGTCACTGTGAATGTCCATTTCGCGTTCTCGACTCTCATTTTCAAGAGGATATAGTATCCGAGGTGGTTTGAAATACAAATCTGTGATCCACAATAGAAAAAGGAGAGAGTGTGGAATCCAATGAGCCAGCTTGTACCTAAGTTACGGTCAGAGCGAAAAAAGATACGTCCTGCACTGCACTCTAGTCCTTCACTCTCACGTTCCTCATCCACGAATCTTTCATCCTCGCTCAAATTAATGGGGTAATCGTCGCTTTCTCGGTCCGAATCGCTCTCGCTGCTGGTGTAAACAATGGGGAAATGTGAGGAGCCTTTCAGCCTGTGACGTCACGCTACTTCCGGTACAGGCAAGGCTTTTTTTATCAGCGACCAAAAGTTGCGAACTTTATCGTCGATGTTCTCTACTAAATCCTTTCAGCAAAAATATGGCAATATCGCGAAATGATCAAGTATGACACATAGAATGGACCTGCTATCCCCGTTTAAATAAGAACATTTCATTTCAGTAGGCCTTTAAATATCTCAAATAAGGGTGATATTTGCTTATTTTCTGTCTGATAAGATAATTCTTCTCTGTAAGCAGATTTTATGTTAGAGTGTTTTACTTGTTTTAAGGGTTTTGGTCCTAAATGATCTCAGTAAGATAATACAGCTTGTTGCTGAGATTTAATGACCTATATTGAGTAAAACATGCTTGAAACTAGAATATCAACTGTTGCAAAGGTGTGTCATCAACATTCACAAGTATAAAACTACTTTTTTTAAGTAATCTGTCAGAAAAAATGTATGTAAAATATTCAAAAACTTTCCGTTCCCTGAGTTCCCAATGAACAGACAAGAGGCTGTCTTTGTTGCACCAAGCAAAGGCTTGGAAAATTCCATTGTGTACGACGGGAGGAGACGGGAGGGGGTTATCTATTGTCATCGAAGACCTGCCCAGGCTGAATCCAGGACCAGCCCAAGCCCGAGGCATCTTTTTCTTTTGTGTTAATGTGACCGAAAACAATGACTGTTTACATACTCCCCATTCCTTTAGAAACAGATGTTGTTATGTAAACAGGGAAAATCCAAATAAAAAGAGGTGGCGTACAATCTTTCGCCAGAGCGTGGGTGACACTGTAAGAGGCTACAGGTCGACACGTTTCTCCTCAATTGAGCAAAATTGAATTCTGCCTCTGTTTGATTCTTTGCTTCTTGTCTTGTTTAATAGATGTCATCAGTGTTTGAACCTGACATAATCATTTCTTATTTCAAACATGAACAAAAAAAATCATGACTTTGACACAATTGAGTCTCATAATTAAAACTGATGACAGCCAAATGGACTTTGCTGTTTTATTGTCAATGAAACAATAGAACATACGTACTCATATAATAGTACAGTTGTTATTAGTGAGAATATACTTATTTTAAGGTATTTTTGGGTTCATTGAGGTTAGATAATTTTACTTGTTTTGGAAAGTATTGACAAGCCAAATGTTCTTGTTCTATTGGCAGATAATTTTGCTTAGTTCAAATAAAATACCCCTCATTTTTGTATTTGTTTTTCTTGTTTTTGAACACTGACTTTTTGCAGTGCATTCTTGCTTGATGTACAGCTTAAGTTGTTCAACAGTCCGGGGGTCTCCCTTGTGGTATTTTAGGCTTC
This sequence comes from Entelurus aequoreus, assembly GCF_033978785.1. Taxonomy (NCBI): domain Eukaryota; kingdom Metazoa; phylum Chordata; class Actinopteri; order Syngnathiformes; family Syngnathidae; genus Entelurus; species Entelurus aequoreus. Next base: position 95,188,112 of record NC_084732.1, read on the forward strand.
ATAAAGTGCCACACATTTTCAATAGGAGACAGGTCTGGACTACAGGCAGGCCAGTCTAGTACCCGCACTCTATAACTATGAAGCCACGCTGTTGTAACATGTGGCTTGGCATTGTCTTGCTGAAATAAGCAGGGGCGTCCATGATAACGTTGCTTGGATGGCAACATATGTTGCTCCAAAACCTGTATGTACCTTTTAGCATTAATGGCGCCTTCACAGATGTGTAAGTTACCCATGTCTTGGGCACTAATACACCCCCATACCATCACAGATGCTGGCTTTTCAACTTTGCGCCTATAACAATCCGGATGGTTCTTTTCCTCTTTGTTCCGGAGGACACGACGTCCACAGTTTCCAAAAACAATTTGAAATGTGGACTCGTCAGACCACAGAACACTTTTCCACTTTGCATCAGTCCATCTTAGATGAGCTCGGGCCCAGCGAAGCCGGCGGCGTTTCTGGGTGTTGTTGATAAATGGTTTTGGCTTTGCATAGTAGAGTTTTAACTTGCACTTACAGATGTAGCGACAAACTGTAGTTACTGACAGTGGTTTTCTGAAGTGTTCCTGAGCCCATGTGGTGATATCATTTACACACTGATGTCGCTTTTTGATGCAGTACCGCCTGAGGGATTGAAAGTCACGGGTATTCAATGTTGGTTGCAGCGATTTCTCCAGATTCTCCGAACCTTTTGATGATATTACGGAGCGTAGATGGTGAAATCCCTAAATTCCTTGCAATAGCTGGTTGAGAAATGTTGTTCTTAAACTGTTCGACATGCATTTGTTCACAAAGTGGTGACCCTCGCCCCGTCCGTGTTTGTGAATGACTGAGCATTTCACGGAAGCTGCTTTTATACCCAATCATGGCACCCACCTGTTCCCAATTAGCCCATTCACCGGTGGGATGTTCCAAATAAGTGTTTGACGAGCATTCCTCATCTTTCTCAGTCTTTTTTGCCACTTGTGCCAGCTTTTTATTGAAACATGCTGCAGGCATCAAATTCCAAACGAGCTAATATTTGCAAAAAATAACAACATTTTCCAGTTCAAACGTTAAATATCTTGTCTTTGCAGTCTATTCAATTGAATATAGGTTGCAAATCATTGTGTTTTGTTATTATTTACCATTTACCCAACGTGCCAACTTCACTGGTTTCAGGGTTCGTATTACGGCTGCAAGTCCACGACGTTAGAGCGCAGTAGTATATAGTTTATGGTGTGTTGCTCTCTGTTGCGCCCTACAAAGTGTTAATACTCTAAGTATTGTACTTACTACGCACCAGCCGTTTGGTTGTAAGGTGCATCATTAAACCCGTGCTTACCATTTCTTGACACAGGATCACTTTAAAAACAAACCTCCTATATATGAAAATTCCAAAAACAAAACAAACGGCTCCATATTTGGTTGGGCTTAACTTAATTGTTGTTACCTTTTTACCCGCATAATTTTGACAGCTCTTAACAAGTAAATAACGCAATATTTGTATGAAACCTGCTAAAAAAAATGTGTACAAGTGATAAATAATAGGCCTTTTAATACGTAAGTCAAGCTGGGACAGGTTCCAGCTTACCCGGGACCCTGCTGAAAATAAATAAATCACAACATATAAAAAGTTCCACAAATGAGACTTACAGCGAAAGCTGCGAAACTTCGTCCAAAACCGAGAGTAAAGCCGACTTCCTGTCACTGCGTTGTGGCAAACGCCGGCTCTTAATCCACATCAAACTAATAATCCTCAGGTGAAAACAACATTTATCTGAAAAATGTCATCCGTCACACTTTCTCAAAATCCCAAAGCGATACAAAAGTGTGGTGCAGAAACAGGAGAAGCAGCTGGAAGGAGTCCACTCTCCAAGGTCAATTATGTACATTACTTTGTAAAACTACTATAGTTGTTTGTCAGACAGTAAAATTGTTGTCTAAAAGTGAGTATTTGGTCGTAAAAGGCATGTTACATGTTTAAGTGGTGGTGTTTTCGAGGGGGCCAAACACTGATTAAATCCATTTCAATTCATTTCAATTTGAGTTTTGACCTCAGTCATAAATTGAGGTACTACTGTATTTTGTGCTGGAGACCATGCCCGACTTGTGACCTCCGACCTAACCAATATTGTTGATAAATAACTAAAACAATATATATCTTGCTTTTGTACCTGTTGTGTATTCGACCACACATATTTGTATTACATACGGTGCTTAATTTGGGCCAAAAATGTTGTGCTTGAAACACTTTGAAACTCTGAGAAATTGAGTTTTGATGTTGAATTTTGCAGTGCATACAAAACAAAAATAAGTGCACACTATTTTGGGTTGAATTCATATATTTTGATATTTGAGCTTCATTTTTTTAATTGAAACCTTCATTACTTAAATTTCTTATTTCTTTTTTTTTTTTTGCAGTTTGAGTTTTTTTATTTTTTCAGATTGATTTTTTTTCCAGATTGAAATCTTGATTTTTACAGTTAAATGTGTATCCAATGTAATTATATATATATATATATATATATATATATATATATATATATATATATATATATATATATATATATATATATATATATATATATATATATAGGCCCTGCGATGAGGTGGTGACTTGTACAGGGTGTACCCCGCCTTCCGCCCGATTGTAGCTGAGATAGGCTCCAGCGCCCCCCGCGACCCCGAAGGGAATAAGCGGTAGAAAATGGATGGATATATATATATACATACATACATAAATACATACATACATATATATATATATATATATATATATATATATATATATATATATATATATATATATATATATATATATATATATATATATATATATATATATATATATATATATATATATATATATATATATATATATATATATATATATATATATGTATATATATATATATATATATATATATGTATATATATATATATATATATATATATATATATATATATATATATATATATATATATATATATATATATATATATATATGTATATATATATATATATATATATATATATATATATATTTTATTTTATTTTAAATTTAATTTTATTTATTTATTTATTTTTTTACAGATTAAAATCTTGATTTTTACAGTTAAATTTGTATCCAATGTAAGATATATACTGTATATATATATATATATATATATATATATATATATATATATATATATATATATATATATATATATATATATATATATATATATATATATATATATATATATATATATATATATATATACATTTTTTTTTTAATTTTATTTTATTTATTTATTTATTTTTTTCCAGATTAAAATCTTGATTTTTACAGTTAAATTTGTATCCAATGTAGGATATATACTGTATATATATATATATATATATATATATATATATATATATATATATATATATATATATATATATATATATATATATATATATATATATATATATATATACACTACCGTTCAAAAGTTTGGGGTCACCCAAACAATTTTGTGGAATAGCCTTCATTTCTAAGAACAAGATTAGACTGTCAAGTTTCAGATGAAAGTTCTCTTTTTCTGGCCATTTTGAGCGTTTAATTGACCCCACAAATATGATGCTCCAGAAACTCAATCTGCTCAAAGGAAGGTCAGTTTTGTAGCTTCTGTAACGAGCTAAACTGTTTTCAGATGTGTGAACATGATTGCACAAGGGTTTTCTAATTATCAATTAGCCTTCTGAGCCAATGAGCAAACACATTGTACCATTAGAACACTGGAGTGATAGTTGCTGGAAATGGGCCTCTATACACCTATGTAGATATTGCACCAAAAACCAGACATTTGCAGCTAGAATAGTCATTTACCACATTAGCAATTTATAGAGTGTATTTCTTTAAAGTTAAGACTAGTTTAAAGTTATATTCATTGAAAAGTACAGTGCTTTTCCTTCAAAAATAAGGACATTTCAATGTGACCCCAAACTTTTGAACAATAGTGTATATATATATATATATATATATATATATATATATATATATATATATATATATATATATATATATATATATATATATATATATATATATATATATATATATATATATCAATACTTGATTTTTCCATTTCAAATAAAAAAAAAACTTTTGAAACCCTTTATTGTTTTTAATCAGCAGCACACAAATCCAAAGACAAGATCATGCATTGTTTACCACGCACACATTCATGTTATTAAGGATCATTTCATGATATTCTTCTCTTCCTCATCTTTCTCCTTTCATGCACTTTTCACTCAGCGCTCGCTTCTTTATCAGCTCAGACTGCTGGAAGCAGACGATCAAAACAAAGCGGCTGAAAGATGCTGTACGTTACGTAGTGAATGCTAATTGGTTCTCTGTGCATGGGGAGGCCAAACATGGTCCCTTTTATTTTAGCGCAGGGCGACTCAACTACATCACGAAGAGGGCCGATGTTTCAAGAGCCCGAGGGTTCAGGGGCCGGACATCGAAATGTGGACGTTTGGTCAGGAAGTGCCTGTGCAGGTTATATTTCTTTGAGACTGCAAAGTAAACACATCGTATTTCACGCTGCACTGTCATTAAATTCATTATTCCGCCCTCGCTACTCGTTTCCAGCGTGTGCAGCTAATTAACAGCATGAAGAAACAGAAGCTCCAGAGGTTTTGTTGAGGATTGATGTTCTTTCTTTTGAACTAGTTCCCTTCCTTAGTTTTATTTCTTCACACGTCTTCCTTCATTTAAGTTTGTGAGACTGAAAATATAAGCATCAAATAAATATTACAAAATTATAAAGACAATTGTGTATTTTACATTATGTCATTGTGTACTTTACAAAATAAAATGGTAGTTAACAGCATGAATAAACAGAAGCTCCAGAGGTTTTGTTGAGGATTGATGTTCTTTCTTTCGAATTATTTCCCTTCCTTAGTTTTATTTCTTCACACTCCTTCCTTCATTTAAGTTTGTGAGACTGAAAATATAAACATCAAATAAATATTAAACAATTATAACGACAATTGTGTACTTTGCATTATGTCATTGTGTACTTTACAAAATAAAATGGTAATTAACAGCATGAAGAAACAGAAGCTCCAGAGGTTTTGTTGAGGATTGATGTTATTTCTTTTGAATTATTTCCCTTCCTTAGTTTTATTTCTTCACACTCCTTCCTTCATTTAAGTTTGTGAGACTGAAAATATAAACATCAAATAAATATTACACAATTATAACGACAATTGTGTATTTTGCATTATGTCATTGTGTACTTTACAAAATAAAATGGTAGTTAACAGCATGAATAAACAGAAGCTCCAGAGGTTTTGTTGAGGAATAATGTTCTTTCTTTTGTATTAGTTCCCTTCCATAGTTTTATTTCTTCACACTTCTTCCTTCATTTAAATTTGTGAGACTGAAAATATAAACATCAAATAAGTGTTACACAATTATAACGACAATTGTGTATTTTACATTATGTCATTGTGTACTTTACAAAATAAACAGGTAGTAAACAGCATGAAGAAACAGAAGCTCCAGGAGTTTTGTTGAGGATTGATGTTCTTTCTTTTGAACTATTTCCCTTCTTTAGTTTTATTTCTTCACACGTCTTCCTTCATTTAAGTTTGTAAGACTGAAAATATAAACATCAAATATTACAAAATTATAACGACAATTGTGTAATTTACATTATGTCCATTGTGCATTTTACAAAATAAACAGGTAGTTCACAGCATGAAGAACCAGAAGCTCCAGAAGTTCTGTTGAGGATTGATGTTCTTTCTTTTGAATTATTTCCCTTCCTTAGTTTTATTTATTTACACTTCTTCATTCATTTAAGTTTAGAAGACTGAAAATATAAACATAAAATAAATAATACAAAATTATATGCATTTTACAAAATAAAATAGAAGGCTCAGTGTTAATACATTCACACAATGAACTGCAGATGTTTCATCATATACAAATTAAACCACATCCACAGAAAAAGTATGTGACTCATCACAATTAAACCTAAGGTGTAGCTTTACCGCCCTCTACTGGTCAAATTTAGCGTTGCATTTACATACTCGAGGACTGGCTCAAAGCATAACATTCATACATTGTCGTCCACTCGTTAAAAGTTAGATTTTCGCAATTTATTTAGATTTTTTTCCGGCTTAAATGAAGTCTTCTTCTACTCACCCCACTTTCTGCTTCACCGTGACACATATCCCTCGCCGTTGCCCCCTGTGGGCTGGCGGGAGTACTGCATACACGAGCAACCCTAGTTTGAATGGTTTCATCCAGCCTATTTGGGCGATGTTTCCAATGAATAACTTTGTCTAACAACAACTGTAGTCTAAGTAAAAGTCCTCATGTGATTTATGTGTGTCTAAAAGACTTTTAAATCCTCTCGGTAGATTCCTCGGGCCCCTCTTGGTTCTTCTTACATCCTAGCCCCACCTTCCCAGAGCATAGGACAACTGTTGTAATGGTGAGATCACTCATTTATATTGTATTTGTCTTTTGGTCAAAGGTTTCTCTCCAAATGGGTTTCTTTCGTGATTGATGCTGTATTACTGCCTTTTCCAATGTTTAACCAAAACATTCATGAATAAAACGTCTTCATTTAATGCTCCAATTTTAGGGTTTTCTGGCAATGCATTACTTCAGAGCGGAGATGTCAAAGTCGTTTTCACTGAGGGCCGCATTGCAGTTATGTTTGGCCCCCTGAGGGCCGTTTCTAACAGTGAATACTATTATTAAACACATTTTTTCATGCATTTTATTAGTAGATTTTTTTACAAACTAAAATGTAAAAATAATATGGTAAGTTGCAATAATTTCACCTCAAAATGTAGTGTATATTACTGTAAATGGGAAAAACAGTACTGCTTTTTTTATGGTAAAAAAAAAAATAATAATAATATTTTTTTTAAAAAGGCAGCTCAGTTGGCAGAATTTTACTGTAATTTTTTTATTTTATTTTATTTTTTACTGTAAATTAAAAAAACTGCAACTGCAAAGTTCTTCCTTATATCTGTCAGTAAACTCGCCATGAAAGCACTAAAACATACCGGTGTAATGAGTTTACATTATTCACCCAAGGAAAAAAAAAAGGCAGCTCAGTTGCCAGAATTTTACTGTAAAAATTACATTTTTTTTTTTTACTGTAAATTAAAAAAAACTGCAGGTTTGGCCCCTGAGGGCCGTTTATAACAGTGAATACTATTATTAAACACATTTTTCCATGCATTTTATTAGTAGATTTTTTTACAAACTAAAATGTAAAAAAAATATGGTAGGTTGCAATAATTTCACCTCAAAATGTAGTGTATATTACTGTAAATGAGAAAAACAGTACTGCTTTTTTTATGGTAAAAAAAAAAAAAAAGAAAAAAAAAGGCACCTCAGTTGCCAGAATTTTACTGTAATTTTTTTTTTTTTTTTTTTTACTGTAAATTAAAAAAACTGCAACTGCAAAGTTCGTCCTTTTATCTGTCAGTAAACTCGCCATGAAAGCACTAAAACATACCGGTGTAGTGAGTTTACATTATTCACCCAAGGAAAAAAAAAGGCAGCTCAGTTGCCAGAATTTTACTGTAAATTTAAAAAACTGCAATTTTACAGTAAAAATTTTATGTGTAAAATGTTCTTTTAAAGCCTCTCGGTAGATTCCTCAGGCCCTTATTGGTTCTTCTTACATCCTAGCCCCACCTTCCCAGAGCATAGGACAACTGTTGTAATGTTGAGATCACTAATGTATATTGGATTTGTCTTTTGGTCAAAGGTTACTCTCCAAATGGGTTCATCCCGTGATTGATGCTGTATTACTGCCTTTTCCAATGTTTAACCAAAACATTCACAATCAGATAAAGCATGTTATTCTCTTCCTCTCTCCTCAATCTTCCCAAGACAGATATAAGAGTCTGGAAGTTTTATTTTTGTATTTCTCTCAGCTCTGTAAAACTGCTGTTATTTGAGGCGTCAAATACATACTTAAAGACCTTTCTCTGGACATTTCTTCACGGAATATAGAAAATTCCAAAACAAAGCTAAAAACTACAACAACAAACCCAGAAGAGGCAAACATCTACTTCCATGAGGAGTTCGTTAAATGTGTTTTTGGTGTTCGTTTTTCCATTTTTTTTCCACATTTGTACATTGTCAGAATTATGACCATAAATAAAAACGTCTTCATTTAATGCTCCATTTTTTTTTCATAGGGTTTTCTGGAAGTGACACGGACACAACGGCCCTGTTGATTAATTGTAGATAACAGACGTGTTATATCTGAAACATCCCCTGTGGCTTCATCTCGGACTTTATGTAGGCGGTCGGGACGTTGACGGAACAATTACTGCTGAGTAAATGTTCGTTCTTGACTCTTTCACGGTCAGCAAACAGGACGAAAGCGTCAAGCAGTTTGTCAATGCAAACCTTATTAACGGAGATTCACTACATGCACGCCTCTGACGGACACATATACGCTGAATAAGCATAACTCCCATGCAGAAGAATTGCTGTGTCCGCAATTTGTTTCTATCTGCACCCCAGCGGGCACAAGACATTAAAACAACGTTGCAGACTTGTTGAATTAGGTCCTGACGTTGAGCAACTCAAACATAACGTTGAAACAACATGCTTTTTGACGACGTTTATTCAATGTCAGGTTGTGACGTTGATTTGAACATTGAATTTTGGTTATTTCCCAACCCATATTCTACAACACAAATATGTTGAAACAACATACTTTTTGACGTTTATTCAATGTCAGGTTTTGATACTGATTTGACTGTTGAAATTTGGTCATTTCCCAAACAATATTCTACAACACAAATACAACACTGAAACAACATGCTTTTTGACGACATTTATTCAATGTCAGGTTATGACGTTGGTTTAACCATTGAATTTTGGTCATTTCCCAACCAATCTTCCACAACACTAATACAACGTTGAAACAACATGCTTTTTAATGTTTATTCAATGTCAGGATGTGACGTTGATTTAAACATTGAATTTTGGCTATTTCCAAACCAATATTTCACAACACAAATAACATTGAAACAACATACTTTTTGACGTTTATTTAATGTCAGGTTCTGACGTTGATTTGACCATTGAATTTTGGTTATTTCCCAACCAATTTTCCACAACACAAATACAACATTGATACAACATACTTTTTGACGTTTATTCAATGTCGGGTTCTGACGTTAATTTGACCACTGAATTTTGGTCATTTTCCGACCAATATTCCACAACACAAATAACGTTGAAAAAACATACTGTTTGACGTTTATTCAATGTCAGGTTGTGACGTTGATTTAAACATTGAATTTTGGTAATTTCCAAATCAATATTCTACAACACAAATACAACATTGAAACAACATACTTTTTAATGTTTATTCAATGTCAGGATGTGATGTTGATTTGACTGTTGAATTTTGGTCATTTTCCAACCAAAAATCCCCGACACACAAATACAACGTTGAAAAAACATACTTTTTGACGTTTATTCAATGTCAGGTTGTGACGTTGATTTGAACATTGAATTTTGGTTATATCCCAACCAATATTGTACAACACAAATACAACGTTGAAACAACAACCTTTTTGACGTTTATTCAATGTCAGGTTCTGATGTTGATTTGGCCATTGAATTTTGGTTATTTCCCCACCAATATTCCACAACACAAATAACATTGAAACAACATACTTTTTGACGTTTATTTAATGTCAGGTTCTGACGTTGATTTGACCACTGAATTTTGGTCATTTTCCAACCAATATTCCACAACACAAATAACGTTAAAAAAACATACTGTTTGACGTTTATTCAATGTCAGGTTGTGACGTTGATTTAAACATTGAATTTTGGTAATTTCCAAACCAATATTATACAACACAAATACAATGTTGAAACAACATGCTTTTTGATGTTTATTCAATGTCAGGATGTGATGTTGATTTGACTGTTGAATTTTGGTCATTTTCCAACCAAAAATCCACAACACAAATACAACGTTGAAAAAACATACTTTTTGACGTTTATTCAATGTCAGGTTGTGACGTTGATTTGACCATTGAATTTTGGTTATTTCCCCACCAATATTCCACAACACAAATAACATTGAAACAACATACTTTTTGACGTTTATTTAATGTCAGGTTCTGGCGTTGATTTGACCACTGAATTTTGGTTATTTCCCAACCAATTTTCCACAACAGAAATACAACATTGATACAACATACTTTTTGACGTTTATTCAATGTTGGGTTCTGACGTTAATTTGACCATTGAATTTTGGTCATTTTCCAACCAATATTCCACAACACAAATAACGTTGAAAAAACATACTGTTTGACGTTTATTCAATGTCAGGTTGTGACGTTGATTTAAACATTGAATTTTGGTTATTTCCCCACCAATATTCCACAACACAAATAACATTGAAACAACATACTGTTTGACGTTTATTCAATGTCAGGTTGTGACGTTGATTTAAACATTGAATTTTGGTAATTTCCAAACCAATATTCTACAACACAAATACAATGTTGAAACAACATGCTTTTTAATGTTTATTCAATGTCAGGATGTGATGTTGATTTGATTGTTGAATTTTGGTCATTTTCCAACCAAAAATCCACAACACAAATACAACGTTGAAAAAACATACTTTTTGACGTTTATTTGATGTCAGGTTCTGACGTTGATTTGACCATTGAATGTTGGTTATTTCCCCACCAATATTCCACAACACAAATAACATTGAAACAACATACTTTTTGACGTTTATTTAATGTCAGGTTCTGACGTTGATTTGACCATTGAATTTTGGTTGTTTCCCAACCAATTTTCCACAACACAAATACAACATTGATACAACATACTTTTTGACGTTTATTCAATGTTGGGTTCTGACGTTAATTTGACCACTGAATTTTGGTCATTTTCCAACCAATATTCCACAACACAAATAACGTTGAAAAAACATACTGTTTGACGTTTATTCAATGTCAGGTTGTGACGTTGATTTAAACATTGAATTTTGGTAATTTCCAAACCAATATTCTACAACACAAATACAATGTTGAAACAACATACTTTGTAATGTTTATTCAATGTCAGGATGTGATGTTGATTTGATTGTTGAATTTTGGTCATTTTCCAACCAAAAATCCACAACACAAATACAACGTTGAAAAAACACACGTTTTGACGTTTATTTGATGTCAGGTTCTGACGTTGATTTGACCATTGAATTTTGGTTATTTCCCCACCAATATTCCACAACACAAATAACATTGAAACAACATACTTTTTGACGTTTATTTGATGTCGGGTTCTGACGTTGATTTGACCATTGAATTTTGGTTATTTCCCCACCAATATTCCACAACACAAATAACATTGAAACAACATACTTTTTGACATTTATTTAATGTCAGGTTCTGACGTTGATTTGACCACTGAATTTTGGTTATTTCCCAACCAATTTTCCACAACACAAATACAACATTGATACAACATACTTTTTGACGTTTATTCGATGTTGGGTTCTGACGTTAATTTGACCATTGAATTTTGGTCATTTTCCAACCAATATTCTACAACACAAATAACGTTGAAAAAACATACTGTTTGACGTTTATTCAATGTCAGGTTGTGACGTTGATTTAAACATTGAATTTTGGTAATTTCCAAACCAATATTCTACAACACAAATACAATGTTGAAACAACATGCTTTTTTATGTTTATTCAATGTCAGTATGTGATGTTGATTTGATTGTTGAATTTTGGTAATTTTCCAACCAAAAATCCACAACACAAATACAACGTTGAAAAAACATACTTTTTGACGTTTATTTGATGTCAGGTTCTGACGTTGATTTGAACATTGAATTTTGGTTATTTCCCCACCAATATTCCACAACACAAATAACATTGAAACAACATACTTTTTGACGTTTATTTAATGTCAGGTTCTGACGTTGATTTGACCACTGAATTTTGGTTATTTCCCAACCAATTTTCCACAACACAAATACAACATTGATACAACATACTTCTTGACGTTTATTCAATGTTGGGTTCTGACGTTAATTTGACCATTGAATTTTGGTCATTTTCCAACCAATATTCCACAACATAAATAACGTTGAAAAAACATACTGTTTGACGTTTATTCAATGTCAGGTTGTGACGTTGATTTAAACATTGAATTTTGGTAATTTCCAAACCAATATTCCACAACACAAATAACATTGAAACAATATACTTTTTGACGTTTATTTGATGTCAGGTTCTGATGTTGATTTGACCATTGAATTTTGGTTATTTCCCCACCAATATTCCACAACACAAATAACATTGAAACAACATGCTTTTTGACATTTATTCAATGTTGTGTTCTGACGTTAATTTGGCCATTGAATTTTGGTTATTTCCCAACCAATATTCCGCAACACAAATAACGTTGAAAAAACATACTTTTTTCAAGTTTATTTAATGTCAGGTTGTGACGTTGGTTTGAACATTGAATTTTGGTCAATTCCCAACCAATATTCTACAACACAAATATGTTGAAACAACATACTTTTTTCAAGTTTATTAAATGTTATGTTGATTTGGCCATTGACTTTTGGTTATTTACCAACCAATATTCCACAACACAAGTAGAACGTTGAAACAACTGGAAAATGTTGTTATGTTTTGCAAATATTAGCTGATTTGGAATTTGATGCCTGCGACATGTTTCAAAAAAGCTGGCACAAGTGGCGAAAAAGACTGAGAAAGTTGAGGAATGCTCATCAAACACTTATTCGGAACATCCCACAGGTGAACAGGCTAATTGGAAACAGGTGGGCGCCATGATTGGGTATAAAAGCAGCTTCCATGAAATGCTCAGTCATTCACAAACAAGGACGGAACGAGGGTCACCACTTTGTGAACAAATGAGCAAATTGTCGAACAGTTTAAGAACATTTCTCAACCAGCTTTTGCAAGGAATTTAGGGATTTCACCATCTAAGGTCTGTAATATCATCAAAAGGTTCAGAGAACCTGGAGAAATCACTGCACGTAAGCGATGATATTACGGACCTTCCATCCCTCAGGCGGTACTGCATCAAAAAGCGACATCAGTGTGTAAAGGATATCGCCACATGGGCTCAGGAACACTCCAGAAAACCACTGTCAGTAACTACAGTTGGTCGCTACATCTGTAAGTGCAAGTTAAAACTCTACTATGCAAAGAAAAAGCCATTTATCAACAACACCCAGAAACGCCGCCGGCTTCGCTGGGCCCGAGCTCATCTAAGATGGACTGATGCAAAGTGGAAAAGTGTTCTGTGGTCTGACGAGTCCACATTTCAAATTGTTTTTGGAAACTGTGGACGTCGTGTCCTCCGGAACAAAGAGGGAAAGAACCATCCGGATTGTTATAGGCGCAAAGTTGAAAAGCCAACATCTGTGATGGTATGGGGGTGTATTAGTGCCCAAGAAATGGGTAACTTATACATCTGTGAAGGCACCATTAATGCTGAAAGGTACATACAGGTTTTTGGAGCAACATATGTTGCCATCCAAGCAACGTTACCATGGACGCCCCTGCTTATTTCAGCAAGACAATGCCAAATCTGTTACAACAGCGTGGCTTCGTAGTAAAAGAATGCGGGTACTAGACTGGCCTGCCTGTAGTCCAGACCTGTCTCCCATTGAAAATGTGTGGCGCATTATGAAGCCTAAAATACCACAATGGAGACCCCCGGACTGTTGAACAACTTAAGCTGTACATCAAGCAAGAATGGGAAAGAATTCCACCTGAAAAGCTTTCAAAAATGTGTCTCCTCAGTTCCCAAATGTTTACTGAGTGTTGTTAAAAGGAAAGGCCATGTAACACAGTGGTGAACATGCCCTTTCCCAACTACTTTGGCACGTGTTGCAGCCATGAAATTCTAAGTTAATTATTATTTGCAATAAAAAAATAAAGTTTATGAGTTTGAACATGAAATATCTTGTCTTTGTAGTGCATTCAACTGAATATGGGTTGAAAAGGATTTGCAAATCATTGTATTCCGTTTATATTTACATCTAACACAATTTCCCAACTCATATGGAAACGGGGTTTGTAATATGAAGTAGTGTAAAGTTCTTACTTATATCTGTCAGTAAACTCGCCATGAAAGCGCTAAAACATACCGGTGTAGTGAGTGCACATTATTCACCCAAGGAACTTTAGTTATTAGACGGTTTTTCACGGGACACATTTAACGCGCCCTATAATCCGGTGCGTCTTTTGTATGAAAATATTCCCGACTAGACCCGCTCATCGGCAGTGAGCCTTATAATCCGGTGCGCCCTATGGTCCGGAAAATACGGTATTTCCATTTAGATTCCTATGGAAAAAGGGGCAGCACAAAGGATGAACTGGGGAAAAAAAAAAAAATATCTGTCATATTTGCAATGAAAAGTAAAGTGAGGTGTAATTTGAGGCAATGACGGAGAAGGAAACACAATGTTGTGACACTTAATCGGGCAGGAAATGAACAGTTGTGGTGTTTGAGGAGACAGAACCCATGCAAACGTTGACACCCACAAGGGGATAACGGACTGCTGATGGCTGAGTGATACGGTCGTGTGGTTGCGATACCGTCGGCACGGGTCCATTTTCACAGCTGCACGCTTATCGTGCTCAATCTTTATTTCTCCTCATGTTCTTTTCGCCTGGAGACACACGCGCCTTCCATGTTGTGTCCTCTACTCGACTGATGAAGGTGTAACGAGCAATGAAGATGTACTAAATAGACATGTGACTCACACTAATATGCAAAGAGTCCTTAATATCTATGCAGTAAAAAAAGACGGTAAGTTGCAATAATTTCACCTCAAAAAGTAGTGTATATTACTGTAAATGGGAAAAACAGTACTTTTAAAGCCTCTCTATAAATTCCCAGAGCATAGGACAACTGTTGTAATGGTGAGATCACTAATGTATATTGTATTTGTCTTTTGGTCAAAGGTTACTCTCCAAATGGGTTTATACCGTTTATACCGTGATTGATGCTGTATTACTGCCTTTTCCAATGTTTAACCAAAACATTCATACATAAAACGTCTTCTTTTAATACTCCAATTTTAGGGTTTTCTATAAATGCACTACTTCAGAGCGGAGGTGTCAAAGTCGTTTTCACTGAGGGCCACATCGCAGTTATGTTTGGCCCCAGAGGGCCGCTTCTAACAGTGAATACTATTATTACAACATTTTTTTCATGCATTGTATTAGTAGATTTTTTTACAAACTAAAATGTAAAAAAAAAAATATGGTAAGTTGCAATAATTTCATCTCAAAATGTAGTGTATATTACTGTAAATGGGAAAAACAGTAGTGCTGTTTTTATGGTAAAAAAAAAAAAAAAAGGCAGCTCAGTTCCCAGAATTTTACCATAAAATTTACATTTATTTTTTTTACTGTAATCTAAAAAAACTGCAATTTTACAGTAAAATTTGTGTGTCTAAAATACTCTTTTAAAGCCTCTCGCTAGATTCCTCGGGCCCTTATTGATTCTTCTTACATCCTAGCCCCACCTTCCCAGAGCATAGGACAACTGTTGTAATGGTGAGGTCACTAATGTATATTGTGTTTGTCTTTTGGTCAAAGGTTACTCTCCAAATGGGTTTATCCTGTGATTGATGCTGTATTACTGCCTTTTCCAATGTTTAACCAAAACATTCATACATAAAACGTCTTCTTTTAATACTCCAATTTTAGGGTTTTCTGGAAATGCATTACTTTAGAGCGGAGGTGTCAAAGTCGTTTTCACTGAGGGCCACATCGCAGTTATGTTTGGCCCCAGAGGGCCGCTTCTAACAGTGAATACTATTATTACAACATTTTTTTCATGCATTTTATTAGTAGATTTTTTACAAACTAAAATGTAAAAAAAATATATGGTAAGTTGCAATAATGTCACCTCAAAATGTAGTGTATATTACTGTAAATGGAAAAAAAAAAGTACAGCTGTTTTTATGGTAAAGAAAAAAAAAAAGAAAAAAAAAAGCAGCTCAGTTGCCAGAATTTTACTGTAAAATTTACATTAGTTTTTTTTACTGTAATTTAAAAAAAACTGCAATTTTACAGTAACATTTGTGTGTCTAAAATACTCTTTTAAAGCCTCTCGCTAGATTCTTCTGGCCCTTATTGGTTCTTCTTACATCCTAGCTCCACCTTCCCAGAGCATAGGACAACTGTTGCAATGGTGAGAACACTAATTTATATTGTATTTGTCTTTTAGTCAAAGGTTACTCTCCAAATGGGTTTATCCTGTGATTGATGCTGTATTACTGCCTTTTCCAATGTTTAACCAAAACATTCATACATAAAACGTCTTCTTTTAATACTCCAATTTTAGGGTTTTCTGGAAATGCATTACTTTAGAGCGGAGGTGTCAAAGTCGTTTTCACTGAGGGCCACATTGCAGTTATGTTTGGCCCCAGAGGGCCGCTTCTAACAGTGAATACTATTATTACAACATTTTTTTCATGCATTTTATTAATAGATTTTTTACAAACTAAAATGTAAAAAAAAAAAAATATGGTAAGTTGCAATAATTTCATCTCAAAATGTAGTGTATATTACTGTAAATGGGAAAAACAGTACTGCTGTTATTATGGTAAAAAAAAAAAAAAGGCAGCTCAGTTCCCAGAATTTTACCATAAAATGTACTTTTTTTTTTTTACTGTAATCTAAAAAAACTGCAATTTTACATAAAAATTTGTGTGTCTAAAATACTCTTTTAAAGCCTCTCACTAGATTCCTCGGGCCCTTATCGTTTTTTCTTACATCCTAGCCCCACCTTCCCAGAGCACAGGACAACAGTTGTAATGTGAGATCACTAATTTATATTGTATTTGTCTTTTGGTCAAAGGTTTCTCTCCAAATGGGTGTATTCCGTGATTGATGCTGTATTACTGCCTTTTCCAATGTTTAACCAAAACATTCATATATAAAACGTCTTCATTTAATGCTGTAATTTTAGGGTTTTCTGGAAATGCATTACTGTAGAGCGGAGGTGTCAAAGTCGTTTTCACTGAGGGCCACATCGCAGTTATGTTTGGCCCCAGAGGGCCACTTCTAACAGTGAATACTATTATTACAACATTTTTTTCATGCATTTTATTAGTAGATTTTTTACAAACTGAAATGTAAAAAAATATATATATTGTAAGTTGCAATAATTTCACCTCAAAATGTATATTACTGTAAATGGAAAAACAATACTGCTGTTTTTATGGTAAAAAAAAATTAAAAAAAGCAGCTGATTGCCAGAATTTTACTGTAAAAATTACATTTGTTTTTTTTACTGTAAATTTAAAAAACTGCAATTTTACAGTAAAAAGTGTGTGTCTAAAATACCCTTTTAAAGCCTCTCTGTAGATTCCTCGGGCCCTTTTTGGTTCTTCTTACATTCTATCCCCACCTTCCCAGAGCACAGGACAACTGTTGTAATGTTGAGATCACTAATTTATATTGTGTTTGTCTTTTGGTCAAAGGTTACTCTCCAAATGGGTTTATCCCGTGATTGATGCTGTATTACTGCCTTTTCCAATGTTTAACCAAAACATTCATACATAAAACGTCTTCTTTTAATACTCCAATTTTAGGGTTTTCTGGAAATGCATTACTTCAGAGTGGAGGTGTCAAAGTCGTTTTCACTGAGGGCCGCATTGCAGTTATGTTTGGCCCCATGAGGGCCGTTTCTATTAAACACACTCTTTCATGCGTTTTATTAGTAGATTTTTTTACAAACTAAAATGTAAAAAAAAAATATGGTAAGTTGCAATAATTTCACCTCAAAATGTAGTGTATATTACTGTAAATGGGAAAAAAAGTACAGCTGTTTTTATGGTAAAGAAAAAAGAAAAAGAAAAATAAAAGCAGCTCAGTTGCCAGAATTTTACTGTAAAATTTACATTAGTTTTTTTTTACTGTAATTTAAAAAAAACTGCAATTTTACAGTAACATTTGTGTGTCTAAAATACTCTTTTAAAGCCTCTCGCTAGATTCCTTGGGCCCTTATTGGTTCTTCTTACATCCTAGCCCCACCTTCCCAGAGCATAGGACAACTGTTGCAATGGTGAGATCACTAATGTATATTGTATTTGTCTTTTAGTCAAAGGTTACTCTCCAAATGGGTTTATCCTGTGATTGATGCTGTATTACTGCCTTTTCCAATGTTTAACCAAAACATTCATACATAAAACGTCTTCTTTTAATACTCCAATTTTAGGGTTTTCTGGAAATGCATTACTTTAGAGCGGAGGTGTCAAAGTCGTTTTCACTGAGGGCCACATCGCAGTTATGTTTGGCCCCAGAGGGCCGCTTCTAACAGTGAATACTATTATTACAACATTTTTTTCATGCATTTTATTAGTAGATTTTTTACAAACTAAAATGTAAAAAAAAAAAAAATGGTAAGTTGCAATAATTTCATCTCAAAATGTAGTGTATATTACTGTAAATGGGAAAAACAGTACTGCTGTTATTATGGTAAAAAAAAAAAAAAAAGGCAGCTCAGTTCCCAGAATTTTACCATGAAATTTACATTTATTTTTTTTACTGTAAATTAAAAAAAAACACAATTTTACAGTAAAATTTGTGTGTCTAACATACTCTTTTAAAGCCTCTCGCTAGATTCCTCGGGCCCTTATTGGTTCTTCTTACATCCTAGCCCCACCTTCCCAGAGCATAGGACAACTGTTGTAATGGTGAGATCACTAATTTATATTTTATTTGTCTTTTGGTCAAAGGTTACTCTCCAAATGGGTTCATACCGTGATTGATGCTGTATTACTGCCATTTCCAATGTTTAACCAAAACATTCATACATAAAACGTCTTCTTTTAATACTCCAATTTTAGGGTTTTCTGGAAATGCATTACTTTAGAGCGGAGGTGTCAAAGTCGCAGTTATGTTTGGCCCCAGAGGGCCGCTTCTAACAGTGAATACTGTTATTACAACATTTTTTTCATGCATTGTATTA
This sequence comes from Entelurus aequoreus, assembly GCF_033978785.1. Taxonomy (NCBI): domain Eukaryota; kingdom Metazoa; phylum Chordata; class Actinopteri; order Syngnathiformes; family Syngnathidae; genus Entelurus; species Entelurus aequoreus. The sequence continues at coordinate 95,207,134 of NC_084732.1, forward strand.
GTAGATTTTTTTACAAACTAAAATATAAAAAAAAAATATGGTAAGTTGCAATAATTTCATCTCAAAATGTAGTGTATATTACTGTAAATTGGAAAAACAGTACTGCTGTTTTTATGGTAAAAAAAAAAAAAAAAGGCAGCTCAGTTCCCAGAATTTTACCATAAAATTTACATTTATTTTTTTTACTGTAAATTAAAAAAAAACACAATTTTACAGTAAAATGTGTGTGTCTAACATACTCTTTTTAAGCCTCTCGCTAGATTCCTCGGGCCCTTATTGGTTCTGCTTACATCCTAGCCCCAACTTCCCAGAGCATAGGACAACTGTTGTAATGGTGAGATCACTAATTTATATTTTATTTGTCTTTTGGTCAAAGGTTACTCTCCGAATGGGTTTATACCGTGATTGATGCTGTATTACTGCCTTTTCCAATGTTTAACCAAAACATTCATAAATAAAAAGTCTTCATTTAATGCTCCAATTTTAGGATTTTCTGGAAATGCATTACTTTAGAGCGGAGGTGTCAAAGTCGTTTTCATTGAGGGCCACGTCACAGATATGTTTGGCCCCATGAGGGCCGCGTCTATTAAACACATTCTTTCATGCATTTTATTAGTAGATTTTTTACAAACTAAAATGTAAAAAAAAAATATGGTAAGTTGCAATAATTTCACCTCAAAATGTAGTGTGTATTACTGTAAATGGAAAAAAAAAAGTACAGCTGTTTTTATGGTAAAGAAAAAAGAAAAAGAAAAAAAAAAGCAGCTCAGTTGCCAGAATTTTACTGTAAAATTTACATTAGTTTTTTTTACTGTAATTTAAAAAAACTGCAATTTTACAGTAACATTTGTGTGTCTAAAATAGTCTTTTAAAGCCTCTCGCTAGATTCCTCGGGCCCTTATTGGTTCTTCTTACATCCTAGCCCCACCTTCCCAGAGCATAGGACAACTGTTGCAATGGTGAGAACACTAATTTATATTGTATTTGTCTTTTAGTCAAAGGTTACTCTCCAAATGGGTTCATACCGTGATTGATGCTGTATTACTGCCATTTCCAATGTTTAACCAAAACATTCATAAATAAAACGTCTTCTTTTAATACTCCAATTTTAGGGTTTTCTGGAAATGCATTACTTTAGAGCGGAGGTGTCAAAGTCGTTTTCACTGAGGGCCACATCGCAGTTATGTTTGGCCCCAGAGGGCCGCTTCTAACAGTGAATACTATTATTACAAAATGTTTTTCATGCATTTTATTAGTAGATTTTTTACAAACTAAAATGTAAAAAAAAATATGGTAAGTTGCAATAATTTCATCTCAAAATGTAGTGTATATTACTGTAAATGGGAAAAACAGTACTGCTGTTTTTATGGTAAAAAAAAAAAAAAAAAAAAAGGCAGCTCAGTTCCCAGAATTTTACCATAAAATGTACGTTTATTTTTTTTACTGTAATTTAAAAAAACTGCAATTTTACAGTAAAATTTGTGTGTCTAAAATACTCTTTTAAAGCCTCTCCCTAGATTCCTCGGGCCCTTATTGATTCTTCTTACATCCTAGCCCCACCTTCCCAGGGCATAGGACAACTGTTGCAATGGTGAGATCACTAATTTATATTTTATTTGTCTTTTGGTCAAAGGTTACTCTCCAAATGGGTTTATCCCGTGATTGATGCTGTATTACTGCCTTTTCCAATGTTTAACCAAAACATTCACAATCCGATAGAGTCTGTTATTCTCTTCTTCCCTCCTCAATCTTCACCTTCCCAAGACAGATATAAGAGTCTGGAAGTTTTCTGTTGTCTTTCTCTCTCTCCCTCTTTCTTCTCTCCAAGCAGCGCTGTAAACTGCTTTTATTTGAGGCGTCAAATAAATACTTAAAATACCTTTCTCTGGACATTTATTCACGGATTAGAGAACATTCCAAAACAAAGCTAAAAACTACAACAACAAACCCAGAAGAGGCAAACATTTATTTCAATGAGGGGTTTGTTAAATCCGTTTTTTTTGTCATTTTTTTCCCTTTTTCACATTTGTACATTGTCAGAATTATGACCATAAATAAAACGTCTTCATTTAATGCTCCAAATTTTGGGGTTTTCTGGAAATGCATTACTTTAGAGCGGAGGTGTCAAAGTCGTTTTCACTGAGGGCCACATCGCAGTTATGTTTGGCCCCCAGAGGGCCGCTTCTAACAGTGAATACTATTATTACAAAAAAATGTTCATACATTTTATTAGTAGATTTTTTACAAGCTAAAATGTAAAAAAAAAAAATGGTAAATTGCATTAATTTCAAACAGTACTGCTTTTTTTATGGTAAAAAAAAAAAAAAAAAGGCAGCTTAGTTGCCAGAATTTTACTGTAAAAATTACATTTGGTTTTTTTACTCTAAATAAAAAAAAACTGCAATTTTATATTATATATATATTACATAGTGTTATGAAGGTGTCTGTTACTACATTATATATATATATATGTATGTATATATATATATATATATATATATATATATATATATATATATATATATATATATATATATATATATATATATATATATATATACTTGCAGTGTGTTTTTAAAACATATACATATTGATATGAAGGTGTCTGTTACTACATTATATATCTACTTGACGTGTGTATATTGTACATATTACATATTGTTATGAAGGTGTCTGTTACATCATTATATATATATACCTGCAGTGTGTATATAAAATGTTGATGGAGGGTTTTGAAGTTGTTTTATAGGCTTTGAAGGCTACAACAATGACCTTTAAAGCATTTTTTATCATCTTTAAAATTGAAAAAAAATACATATGTGTTCTTGTCTCTCATAATGATTGTGAACGATAGGTAAAATAAGAAATAAAAAGTGCAGTTCCTCTTTAAGTGCTTAGTGAATACTACAAAGCGAGAGCGAGCATTCCTTGTGTTCTTTAAAAAAAAAAAAAAAACACCCCCACCATCTATTTTAAAGACAGTTCTTGACTGTGTTCCTCCTGGAAAAAGGCCCAGATCTGATAAAACACTTAAAAAAAAGAAAAAAAAAGTACATTCCCATTCAGCTGCCACAGATCATGATGCAATACAGTAGACTGAATATGTCATTTATTGTGAAACACAGCAGCAATTTCATCAAAGAATGATGGAATAAAAAAAGCCTTAACAAGACTTTCCAAAAAAAATAGATTTTACAAGAAGCAAGAAATGGGCTGGTAAAAAAAATGCTGTGAAATAGATGGAAAGCAGAATGGAGGAAACACGGCCATTACGTCCATTCTATCAATCATTGGTGATCACCACAAAAAAAACGGGGCAATGTTTTCTTCGGGGATAAATAGCCTTCTGCAGCTGTTTCTCATCCATAATGGCTGACTAGATTGTTCCACGGAAATTTTCTCCCTGCCCAACCTTCATTTCGTGAGGCTTCCGCGGGAGGCCATGTTTTCTTTTTTTTTCATGCCTGGCGGGACACGGCGACCGAGAGGAGGGCTGATGGGATGAGAGTCTGCCGGTGTTACTGAAGCACATCTGAGGGTGACCTTGGAGGCCCGAGGATGAAGGCTGAGTGACACCTCGGGAGGACATGAAGAGGGAGGAGAGTGCACCTGCCCGTCATGTGTCAGCCCGCTGACAAGCCATTGGCATCACGTCGCCATGACGCCGATGATGCAAGAATGAATTAACAAAGATTGTTGCAGGTTTCTTTTAAAGTTGAAAGTACCAATGATTGTCACGCACACACGAGGTGTGGCGAAATTATTCTCTGCATACAGGGGGGAGTAGTGAGCAGCAGCGGTGGCCGCGCCCGGGAATCATTTTCGGTGATTTAACCCCCAATTTCAACGCTTGATGCTGAGTGCCAAGCAGGGAGGTAATGGGTCCCATTTTTATAGTCTTTGGTATGACTCGGCCGGGGTTTGAACTCGCAACCTGCCGATCTCAGGGCGGACACTCTAACCACTAGGCCACTGAGTAGGTAGTATATAGGGTTGTGGAGGGGGGCGTGGCCTGCGGGCCTGTCGCGGAACTGGGTGTGCCAGGACCGGCCTCGAAGACAGCGACAGGTGAGTGGATGGCCCAGGTGGGGCTTGTTATCTAATCACCTGTCGCCTTTATTAGCAGCAGCCGGAATGAGACACGGGGTGTGAACTCACAACCTACCCGATCTCAGGGCGGACACTCTAACCACTAGGCCACTGAGTGTACCCATATCAATACTTTGGCACCGGTCCCAAAATGGATTTTGATACTTTGATTATTTTCAAATTAAAGGGGACTAAAAAAAAATGATAAATGCGGTTATTATTCAATATTAGTAATTGTAAAAAATAAAAATAATTATTTTTAAAAATTGGTTGAACCACGATTTGTACCGTAAGCTAGCCGGTGGTGTTGTTTGTTAATTGTTTTTGGTTTGAAACAGCACTTTTAATGTTGTTACAATATTTACATTATTTCTTTAAATTTTAGAGTTGTTATCGTTGGTGGTATGACTCGGCCGGGGTTTGAACTCACAACCTACCCGATCTCAGGGCGGACACTCTAATATATAATATATAAATAAAGGGGACTAAAAAATAAATGCAGTTATTATTCAATATTAGGCTTGTTATCTAATCACCTGTCGCCTTTATTAGCAGCAGCCGGAATGAGACACGGGGTGTGAACTCACAACCTACCCGATCTCAGGGCGGACACTCTAACCACTAGGCCACTGAGTGTACCCATATCAATACTTTGGCACCGGTCCCAAAATGGATTTTGATACTTTTCGATTATTTTCAAATTAAAGGGGACTAAAAAAAAAATTATAAATGCGGTTATTATTCAATATTAGTAATTGTAAAAAATAAAAATAATTATTTTAAAAAATTGGTTGAACCACGATTTGTACCCTAAGCTAGCCGGTGGTGTTGTTTGTTAATTGTTTTTGGTTTGAAACAGCACTTTTAATGTTGTTACAATATTTACATTATTTTTTTAAATTTTAGAGTTGTTATCGTTGGTGGTATGACTCGGCCGGGGTTTGAACTCACAACCTACCCGATCTCAGGGCGGACACTCTAATATATAATATATAAATAAAGGGGACTAAAAAATAAATGCAGTTATTATTCAATATTAGTAATTGTAAAAAATATAAACATTTAAAAAATTGGTTAAACCACGATTATAACCATAAGCTAGCCGGTGGCGTTGTTTGTTAATAGTTTGAAACAGCACTTTTAAAATTGTTACAATATTTACATTATTTTTTAATTTTAGAGTTGTTATCGTCGGTGGTATGACTCGGCCGGGGTTTGAACTCACAACCTACCCGATCTCAGGGACGACACTCTAACCACTAGTCTTCTGAGTAGGTCTTCACCCAAGACAGTTAGGGTTGTCCCCATACCAATACTTTGGGACCGGTACCAAAAAGGATTTTGATACTTTTCGATTATTTTCAAAATAAAGGGGACTAAAAAATAAATGCAGTTATTATTCAATATTAGTAATTGTAAAAAATATAAACATAAAAAAATAAAAAATGGTTAAACCACCATTTTGTACCATAAGCTATTGTTTGTTCATTGTTTTGAAACAGCACTTTTAATGTTGTTACAATATTTACATTATTTTAGAGTTGTTATCGTTGGTGGTATGACTCGGCCGGGGTTTAAACTCGCAACCTACCGATCTTAGGGCGGACACTCTAACCACTAGTCCACTGAGTAGGTCGTCACCCGAGTCAGTTAGGGTTGTCCCCATACCAATACTTTGGAACCGGTACCAAAATGGATTTTGATACTTTTCGATTTTTTTCAACATAAAAGGGACTAAAAAATAAATGCAGTTATTATTCAATATTAGTAATTGTAAAAAATATTTAAAAACATTTAAAAATTGGTTAAACTACGATTTGTACCATAAGGTAGCCGGTGGTGTTGTTTGTTAATTTGAAACAGCACTTTTAATGTTGTTACAATATTTACATTATTTTTTTAATTTTAGAGTTGTTATTGTTGGTGGTATGACTCGGCCGGGGTTCGAACTCACAACCTACCCGATCTCAGGGCGGACACTCTAACCACTAGGCCACTGAGTAGGTCTTCACCCGAGTCAGTTAGGGTTGTCCCCATACCAATACTTTGGGACCGGTACCAAAATGGATTTTGATACTTTTCAATTATTTTCAAAATAAAGGGTACTAAAAAAATTAATAAATGCAGTTATTATTCAATATTAGTAATTGTAAAAAATATAAACATTTTTTAAAAATTGGTTAAACCACAATTTGTACCATAAACTAGCCGGTGGTGTTGTTTGTTAATTGCTTTTGGTTTGAAACAGCACTTTTTAATGTTGTTACAATATTTACATTATTTTTTAATTTTAGAGTTCTAATCGTTGGTGGTATGACTCCCTGTAGTGAATTCGTAACCTACCCGATCTCAGGGCGGACACTCTAACCACTTTACCTGAGTCAGTTAGGGTTGTCCCCATACCAATACTTTGGGACCGGTACCAAAATGGATTTTGATACTTTTCGATTCCTTTCAAAATAAAGGGGACCAAAAAAAAAAGAATAAATGCTGTTATTATTAAATATTAGTAATTGTAAAAAATATTTTTTAAAATTTTAAAAATGGTTAAACCACAATTTGAACCATAAGCTCGCCGGTGGTGTTGTTTGTTCATTTGTTTTGGTTTGAAACAGCACTTTTAACGGGTTGTCCCCATACCAATACTTTGGGACCGGTACCAAAATGAACTGGCTACAAAGTAAAGAAAAACAGAATGCTGGACGACAGCAAAGACTTACAGCGTGTGCAGCAGAGACAGCGTCCACAAAGTACATCTGTACAATCGGATCCAATCCAACAATTGCGACGACGACTTTTTATTGTCAATATCGAGTTAAATTATTTTAATGATTTCTGCTGGTGGTGTGCCTTCTGATTTTTTCGATGAAAAAAATGTGCCTTGGCTCAAAAAAGGGTTGAAAAACACTGGTCTATAGTTCTGTATAGGCAGTACAATGTGGGTCAATTCAACCTAACGAAGACTTTGCCGCGATTCTTCATCGTTAACAATGCAGACTTTTGTTAAAAATAAATGGTTGTGTTTGTGACACGGCGGCTGATGATTAAAAGAGTTTGTAGGAAAACGTGTGCTTGGCCTTTTCACGGTTCATTAGGACAATGAGAAGCCTTCCCACATGCAAGTCGCAGCTCATTAAACTCGCCATCAAACCCATTCAAGGTGTGAAGGAATGATTGAAAAAACGGGCATATGTAGTTGAAGATAGTGACAAGCTACGGCGGTTAAATGCTCAGCTAACAAACCCACAAACACCCGTAAACACCTGGGGGAGGAATGATAAAGAAAGGGGGAAGGTTAATATCACCTTGCAATAAAAATGTCGTTATGTTCCCTGTGGTGGAGGAGGGGAAAAAAAAAAGCTTTTTTTCAGACACAAGCTTGAATGTTTACAGTAGTACGCAAGTTTCATCGGGAATTCATTGCAATCTGAGGTGTGCGACCTGGTGTTAATACGCACCGATCTTAATCTGCATGCTGTCATCTGACGGATTTGCAGATTGCGGAAAATGTCTAATCAAGACAAGAATACACATGCAGCAATTTTGGAAAGTGGTGGCTTGCCTGCATGTCTTTAGAACGGGAATCACCGACTAAGCGATCTTTGGGACCTCTAAATGGTAAATAAAAACAGAATACAATGTTTTGCAAATCCCTTTCAACCTACATTCAATTGAATAGACTGCAAAGACAAGATATTTAATACTCGAACTGGGAAATGTATTTCTTTTTTGCAAATAATCGTTAACTTTAAAGGCCTACTGAAATGAAATGTTCTTACTTAAACGGGGATAGCAGATCCATTCTATGTGTCATACTTGATCATTTCGCGATATTGCCATATTTTTAGTAGAGAACATCGACGATAAAGTTTGCAACTTTTGGTCGCTGATAAAAAAAAAGCCTTGCCTGTACCGGAAGTAGCGTGACGTCACAGGTTGAAGGGCTCCTCACATTTCCCCATTGTTTACACCAGCAGCGAGAGCGATTCGGACCGAGAAAGCGACGATTACCCCATTCATTTGAGCGAGGATGAAAGATTTGTGGATGAGGAACGTGAGAGTGAAGGACTAGAGTGCAGTGCAGGACGTATCTTTTTTCGCTCTGACCGTAACTTAGGTACAAGGACTCATTGGATTCCACACTTTCTCCTTTTTCTATTGTGGATCACGGATTTGTATTTTAAACCACCTCGGATACTATATCGTCTTGAAAATGAGAGTCGAGAACGCGAAATGGACATTCACAGTGACTTTTATCTCCATGACAATACATCGGTGAAGCACTTTAGCTACGGAGCTAACGTGATAGCATCGTGCTTAAATGCAGATAGAAACAAAATAAATAAACCCCTGACTGGAAGGATAGACAGAAGATCAACAATACTATTAAACCATGGACCTGTAACTACACGGTTAATACTTTCCAGCCTGGCGAAGCTTTACAATGTTGTTGCTAACGACGCCATTGAAGCTAACTTAGCTACGGGACCTCACAGAGCTATGCTAAAAACATTAGCTATCCACCTACGCCAGCCAGCCCTCATCTGCTCATCAACACCCGTGCTCACCTGCGTTCCAGCGATCGACGGAGCGACAAAGGACTTCACCCGATCATCGATGCGGTTGGCGGCTAGCGTCGGATAGCGCGTCTGCTATCCAAGTCAAAGTCCTCCTGGTTGTGTTGCTGCACCCAGCCACTAATACACCGATCTCACCTACAACTTTCTTCTTTGCAGTCTTCATTGTTCATTAAACAAATTGCAAAAGATTCACCAACACAGATGTCCAGAATACTGTGGAATTTTGAGATGAAAACAGAGCATTGAGATACAATGTGTCCCAATACTTCCGCTTCAACCATTGACGTCACGCGCATACGTCATCATATATAGACGTTTTCAACCGGAAGTTTCCCGGGAAATTTAAAATTGCACTTTATAAGTTAACCCGGCCGTATTGGCATGTGTTGCAATGTTAAGATTTCATCATTGATATATAAACTATCAGACTGCGTGGTCGGTAGTAGTGGCTTTCAGTAGGCCTTTAATGGCGGCAACACATTGCAAAAAAGTTGGCACAGGGGGCATTTTTACCACTGTGTTACATGGCCTTTCCTTTTAACAACACTCAGTAAACGTTTGGGAACTGAGGAGACCAATTTTTGTAGCTTTTTAGATGGAATTATTTCCCATTCTTGCTTGATGTACAGCTTAAGTTGTTCAACAGTCCGGGGGTCTCTGTTGTGGTATTTTAGGCTTCATAATGCGCCACACATTTTCAATGGGAGACAGGTATGGACTACAGGCAGGCCAGTCTAGTACCCGCACTCTTTTACTATGAAGCCACGCTGTTGTAACACGTGGCTTGGCATTGTCTTGCTGAAATAAGCAGGGGCGTCCATGATAACGTTGCTTGGATGGCAACATATGTAGCTCCAAAACCTGGATTTACATTTCAGCATTAATGGCGCCTTCACAGATGTGTAAGTTACCCATGTCTTGGGTAATATAATTATAATATAAAATATTATTATAATTATATAGCGCTTTTCTCTAGTCACTCAAAGCGCTTTTACATAGTGAAACCCAATATCTAAGTTACATTTAAACCAGTGTGGGTGGCACTGGGAGCAGGTGGGTAAAGTGTCTTGCCCAAGGACACAACAGCAGTGACTAGGATGGCGAAAGCGGGAATCGAACCCGGAACCCTCAAGCTTCTGGCAAGCTTCTGCTCGAATTTTTGACCACTCCTCTTGACAAAATTGGTGCAGTTCAGCTAAATGTGTTGGTTTTCTGACATGGACTTGTTTCTTCAGCATTGTCCACACGTCTAAGTCAGGACTTTGCGAAGGCCATTCTAAAACCTTAATTCTAGCCTGATTTAGCCATTCCTTGACCACTTTTGACGTGTGTTTGGGGTCATTGTCCTGTTGGAACACCCAACTGCGCCCAAGACCCAACAACCAAACAGCTCAATTGTTGTTTCATCTGACATCACATGGACAAAGATAAGACCTTCTGGAGGAAAGTTCTGTGGTCAGATGAAACAAAAATTGAGCTGTTTGGCCATAATACCCAACAATATGTTTATTGTTGGGTTTTTAATCCCAGGAACACCACACCTACCGTCAAGCATGGTGGTGGTAGTATTACGCTCTGGGCCTGTTTTGCTACCAATGGAACTGGTGCTTTTACAGAGAGTAAATGTGACAATGGAAAAGGAGGATTACCTCCAAATTCTTCAGGACAACCTAACATCATCAGCCCGGAGGTTGGGTCTTGGGCGCAGTTGGGTGTTCCAACAAGAGAATAACCCCAAACACACGTCAAAAGTGGCAAAGGAATGGCTAAATCAGGCTAGAATGAAGGTTTTAGAATGGCCGCCCCGAAGTCCTGACTTAAACATGTGGACAATGCTGAAGAAACAAGTCCATGTCAGAAAACCAACACATTTAGCTGAACTGCACCTATTTAGTCAAGAGGAGTGGTCAAAAATTCAAGCAGAAGCTTGTGGATGGCTACCAAAAGTGTCTTATTGCAGTGAAACTTGCCAAGGGACATGTAAGCAAATATTAACCAACAATATGTTTATTGTTGGGTATACATTGCTGTATGTATACTTTTGACCAAGCACATTTGCTCACATTTTCAGTAGACCCATAATAAATTCGTAAAAGAACCAAACTTCATGAATGTTGTTTTTGTGACCAACAAGTATGTGCTCCAATCACTCTATCACAAAAAAATAAAAGTTGTAGAAATGATTGGAAACTCAAGACAGCCATGACATGATGTTCTTTACAAGTGTATGTCAACTTTTGACCACGACTGTACCTATCAACCCGACAATATCATTGACTGAAAATGTGTCTTTATGTCGATTGGAAAGGAAAGTTGGCGATAACGAATCAGAAAAAGGACCTAAGTTTGATTGAAGAAGACAACAAGCATCGGTCATATCCGTCAATATTAGTAATGGTGTGTTTCATGCACAGTGAGCCGTCTCAGTCAGGCTACCCCCTACTGAATCGGGTAGGCGTTCGGAATGAGTCACCAGAGCCCGGTTATACAAACTAATCCGGCAGAGGAGTTAAAACCTGTGAGTAGGAGTGCATTTGGGTTAAGACTATTGTTGGGGGTACTTTAGTTCAATAATCTGGATACAGTCAGAGTCACCTAGCAACACCTCACACAGCATTGTGCCAAAAATTAAATTAGGAGAGAATATTCCTGTTTTTCTGTCAATGACTCATAAGACTGTGCTTCTTCGTACTCCTTTTCGGACATGTCAAACTGTGCCAGTGTAAACGTGGAGAGCCCTGTGAATTGTTTTTGTTTGCGGATGACTCTGCCTTGCTGGTATCCGGCAAGGACAAGTCACAGGTGGAGAAAATCCTCAGTGCTGAGCTCTGTAGAACTTGCACCTGGCTCGCTGACAACAAGCTATCCATCCACTTGGGTAAAACAGAATCCATCCTGTTTGGGTCCCACATCAAACTTAAGAGAGTCAATGACTTCACCATAAAAGTAGGTGACAGTGTCATCACCAGGAAAGATGAGGTCACCTACCTAGGTTCCATTCTAGAGGCTAACCTTTCCTGTGATAAAATGGCAACCAAGGTAATCAAAAAGGTTAACCAACGAACGAGATTTCTCTACAGAATTTCCTCTCTGGTCAACAAAAGCACCTTGAGGATTCTGGCGGGAACTCTCGTTCAACCCTTTTTCGATTACGCATGCACCTCCTGGTACCCTAGCACCTCCAAAACCCTCAAATCTAAACTCCAAACATCTCAGAACAAGCTAGTCAGGTTACTTCTAGACCTCCACCCCAGATCCCACCTCACTCCTACCCACTTCTCTAAAGTGGGCTGGCTCAAGGTGGAGGACAGAGTTAAACAACTTGCACTGAGCCTAGTCTATAAAATCCACTACACCTCCCTGATACCGAAGTACATGTCAAACTACTTCCTTAACGTAAATGACCGCCATAACCACAACACCAGGGGGTGCTCCACTAACCACGTTAAACCCAGATTCCGAACTAACAAAGGTCTTAACTCATTCTCTTTCTATGCCACATCAATGTGGAATGCGCTCCCAACAGGTATAAAAGAAAGGGCATCTCTATCCTCCTTCAAAACCGCAATAAAAGTTCACCTCCAGGCAGCTACAACCCTAAACTAACACCCTCCCCGGATTGCTAATAATCAAATGTAAACAATCAAATGCAGATACTTTTTCTTATGCCTTCTGATCTCTCTCTCTCTCTCTCTCTCTCTCTATGTCCTCTACTTGATGTCCATACACCCCCCCCCCCTCCACACCCCTGATTGTAAATAATGTAAATAATTCAATGTGATTATCTTGTGTGATGACTGTATTATGATGATAGTATATATGATAGTATATATCTGTATCATGAATCAATTTAAGTGGACCCCGACTTAAACAAGTTGAAAAACTTATTCGGGTGTTACCATTTAGTGGTCAATTGTACGGAATATGTACTTCACTGTGCAACCTACTAATAAAAGTCTCAATCAATCAATCAATCAACCCTAACGTAACGGCGTTAAGTATGTTGGATATAGGATGCGGGGGCCACTTTGATATATTTTGTACAGTAAAGATACTAAAACCAATCAATTAATATATGCTAAGCTATCTGAACACAATATCTACCTATCCATCTATATTTACCATGAATTGATGAACGTGGACCCCGACTTAAACAAGTTGAAAAACTTATTCGGGTGTTACCATTTAAGTCAGTGGTCCCCGACCTTTTTGTAACGCTTAAAAATTTGTCCCACGGACCGGGGGGTGGGGTGTGGGGGGGTTTGGTTGAAATATATATATATATGTATATATATATATATATATATATATATATATATATATTTTTTTTTTTTTTTTTTTTTTTCATAAAGAAATACAATCATGTGTGCTTACGTACTGTATCCCTGCAGACTGTATTGATCTATATTGATGTATAATGTATACATTGTGTTTTTATGTTGATTTAATTATTTATTTATTTATTTATTTATTTTTATTTTTTTTTTTTTCATAAAGAAATACAATCATGTGTGCTTACGGACTGTATCCCTGCAGACTGTATTGATCTATATTGATATATAATGTATACATTGTGTTTTTATGTTGATTTAATTATTTATTTATTTATTTTATTTCATTTATTTTTTTTTATTTTTTTTTTTTCATAAAGAAATACAATCATGTGTGCTTACGGACTGTATCCCTGCAGACTGTATTGATCTATATTGATATATAATGTATACATTGTGTTTTTATGTTGATTTAATTATTTATTTATTTTATTTTATTTTTTTTAAATTTCTTGTGCGGCCCGGTACCAATCGGTGGTTGGGGACCACTGATTTAAGAGGTCAATTCTACGGAATATGTATTGAACTGTGCAATCTACTAATACAAGTTTCAATCAATCAATCAATCAATCAATAAATCTACAGTATGTCTTAGCTTTGTGTTATCGGTAACAAAGCATATTCTACGTAATTTTGGCACACATTAAGTATTTTCAAGCATAAAAATGGCTAGATAG